>NC_046155.1:101758259-102058259 GCF_011064425.1 Rattus rattus
TCCTTACATTCTCAACTCTCAAGAAGAATACATTATAAGAGCTAATGTCAGGTAACTGAAAGCTAATGTCCTCAGGGTAGAGGAGTGTGTCTGAAAAGATATAGGTGCTATATGAATCTATATTATTGTATTGTTTAATAATATAAAGTGATTTTCCAGTTAAATTTCTAATAGCTCTTTAAGTATTCTAAGTTGTAATTTACTCATGTGGGAAAAGACAAAACAACAACAACAACAAACAACAACAACAACAACAAAACACCTTCAAAATTAGTGAGGATTAAGTAAGATGACACACCTAAAACTTTCATCAGGCACATGAACTGACACACAGTAGGTACTGTTAAAATAATGTTGAAATAAGTTGAAATTTCTTAACTTGTGCAAAGTTGTTCTATATTATATAGAACAAAGTTTATGTTTTAACACTAGAAATCACATAAAATTATCCTAATATTGGGCTGGAGAACTTCAGAACTCATGAAAGTGAGTAAGTTGTCTATTGCCATGGATTTTTTGAAAGGCTTCAACTCAAATCATGTTTTGATTTTTTTCGTATACTGCCCTCCCAATATGTCAATATTCTGTTCAATATTCTGTTGTGTGTTAGAGATTACTAGTATTGGATTTTTGTGAAATGCTGAAACAAACTGAGGACATGGTCCCTACAAAAGGATCTCATGGTTGGTTATGCCAAGTAGCTGACACAGACTTGCCTTCAGTTGTGTTCTCACTGCTGAGCTAACAGGGCTCCAAACCATGATCTCATAGACAGTCCTCAATAAACACATCAGGTCACAAAACCAAGCAGGAAGATATCAATGTGCAGGATGGTCCTGATGAGATTGGGAAGAAGACAAGACAGAATGGGTGGGACAGTAATCGGAATGTATTATATACTTGAATGGGTGTGTAAAAGAACAAATTGAAGTTAGAATAATTTAAAAGGGGAACTGCAATATAGCAGAAGGACGAGAGAGGGCAGCAAAGTTGTGTTCACTTTTGCTCCAAGAACTCCCACTTCTACAGAATATGCACTTGCTATACTACACTGTAAACTTTGCATTCATGTTTAAAAAAGAATAAAGGACAAATGATAAATAGACAAATAGATGATTGAAAGATAGATGGTAAAAATTTAGCTAGATGACAGGAAAATGATGATAAATGTAGGTCTTCAAAATTAACTTCCTTGTTTAAAAAAATCAGTGTATTTTTGAGACTTTCACGTATAAGCAGTATATCGCCATCATTTCACCTTTCCCTTTCATGTCAAATTGCTTCCTTGTCTCCCATCTCTTCCCAAATGCATGGTTTCACCTTCTTTATTACTGGTATATATGAATCTACAAATAATAAAAAAAACCTCTGCACTCATTTAGTGTTCTTCATATAAAATGCTCCTGTTACTGATCTGAAGTATTTGCCTTTGACTTAATTCAGTGGTCCCTAATTTATATTATGTAATAAAATTAGTTAAAAGACATGAAAACACTTTTTGACACATCAGCTTCATGGTTGGCTTAAAGCATTTCATGAGAGTGCGATGCAGCATAGGTTTTATTGTCCCTTTCCCCCCCTACACCAGACATCCCAACTTTGTGATCTTTAAACTCAATCCAAATACAATCTTGGGAGTAAACAAGAGTTTTGCACTTGTTCAACAAGAAAGAGAGAGTGTCAGCCTTCAAAGGTGGAAACCAAAATGTCTTCAGCCTTCTCTAACCCTGAAAATCATTTCTGTTTTAGGACCAGACAAATGGTTGGTACTTTTTACATAAGGTCACTATCACACTGGTGCAGAATTTCCCATCAGGCAGTGCTTTGAGACACTTGCTCTTTCCAGGACTTCTACCTTCACACAGATAAACAGCATCTGGAAGCCTTTTATTAGTTACTCATTCACAGTCCCAACAGTTGGAAAAACCAAATGTTTGTCATTGATAGGAAAAGAGTGTGTCTTTTTATTTTTCTGGTTATTAAAATTAAGTTTTGATGTACGTCTGATGCTTTTCCCAGTCAGTTTTGGTAAATATAAATGATGTGTGGTTTCTCCAAATCACAAGGTAGTACCAGGAATTAGGCACTAAAATTACCTGTGAAGGAGAGCTACTGCAATTAATGAATGCTGAGAGAGAATTAGCTGAGTTCCTTGATTGGTTAGCCAGTCTAAAATGGGCAGCTTTAGGCACACCTCAGCAGCTCTAACTGATCTGGGTTGAATGTATTTATAAACATGTGTGTAATATAAAATATTTTACATTATTCATAAAGTAACAATTAAAGAATAAAATGTCATTAATTTGAGAAGTGGGAGGTATTCAAGAGGAATTGGAGAAAGGAGAAACACAAATGTGTAAAAACAGTACTAATATTTCAATTACTCAAAAAATAAACAGAATTAAAAAATAAAATAAAATAAAATGCTTCAATGTATTTCTTGAATTTTTATACCACATGTTATCCAAAGATTTTATACATTATTTCATTGTTGTTCACAACCATTGGATTATTTTTATAGCATTTCTACACTCTAAATTTATTTATTCATTTTATGTGTATGAGTACTGTGCCTGCATGTGTGTATGTATACCATGGATGTGCCTAGTGCCGATAACAGTCAGAAGAGGGCATTGGATACCATGTGACTAACTGAGAGACTGTTGTGAGATAGCACATTGGTATTTTGAACCAAACTCAAGTCATCTAATTGAGTAAAAGGTGCTCTCAACCATTGAGCTGTCACTCTCTCCAGTCCTGGTGTTTCTAATTTTGACAGAAAGTACAGGCTCAAAGCTATGTTGTTATTGTCTTAATTTGTATTGTATTTACTCACTAGAATGTAATTTTCTCAGAACCATAAAAATCAGATGAACTTACACAAATGCAATTAAGTCGTTATGTTAAGTCTGTTATCAAGTTTAGGAAAAAAAGTGAAACATTGTGTTTTCCCTACTGAGTCATTGAGAGAGGGAGAACACAGTAAGACTGAAGGAAGAAAGTTCAAGGGTTTCCTTGACTAATATGTAAAGACAAGCATTGAGTGGAGGGATATTACCCATAACTTGTGTTTGAAGAATATGAAATTTGGGATAGAAATGAATTCAGTATAAAGAACTTTTCATATTTTTATTTAAGAGTAGCCATGGAGGGTGCACACAGACCACCCAGTGTTGCATTTTCTTGTAGGTGAGGGTAGCCAGGACTCGAGTTTATAGATAATAAACCATTTGTCCTCTCTTACATCTAGCAGCAATGTCAGAATGAGATGGCTTTCCCCACCCCTTGGCTAGGCTGGAACCCTCCCACCCACAGCAAGGAGAGAGAGATCCTGCCAAGCCTCTGATAACTCTATCTTACCCGACCAGGAGGCCAGGTTACAGAGCAGAAGTTTGCTCTTTTGTATATTTAAGTTGTATGTTTATTTTTAAAGAAATAACTAAAGTCTGTACAGCCTGGACTGTGCTATGGAAACCACTTTGAAAAGGTTTTGTTTTGGTGTGTGTGTGTGTGTGTGTGTGTGTGTGTGTGTGTGTGTGTGTGTGTGTGTGTATTTCATTCCTTCTGATCTTTCTCTCATGATGTGCAGATTTAGAGGCAGAAACTTCATGTAAATGCACATGCCAACCAGGCAAGAACTTTGCGTCCTAGTTCAGGATTTCCCAAGATAAATATGATACTATTAAGACAGTCTCTAGCCTTTTATGACCTTTAGTTTCTTCTGAAAGTAAAGTGCACTAGTAAATTATTCTTATGAGATATTTTTCAATATATATTACATCAATTAAATGTATGAACTGCCTCACTTTCTCTATCAGGAAGTCCCCAAGTTTAAGACCCTCTACTGGCAGCCTGTCCAAAGGTTTTTCTTATTTACTGAAATTCCCATGGTAAACCACACCTACTGAGCAAAGTTATGTGAGCATTTCACACAGTAGAGGAGAGAAGATGCCCCCCTTTCTATTCTCATATAACTTAAGGAAAGAACTCCCTAATACATATGAATTTCCAATGGGTCATTTCTGAAATTACAACCCTTTGTTCCACTGAAGTTTCATAGAGAACACTGGTCAAGATTCTCATCAGACCACGTGAGGTACTGAAGATTCAGCAGCTCTTCTTAGCTAGTCGTGTGCCTCAGTTCCTTCACATGTTATATGGATATTCTCCAGTTTGTTATTTGCATTTTATTATTGAGTTCTAGTAATTCTTTTTTTTTTTTTTACATTTTACATTACAACTTTTTGTTCATCTTTACCCTTTCGACTGTACTCAGATTGATAGCCTCCTTCATATTCATTCAACTGTATGCCACTCAGAAAATTGGACATAGTACTAACTGAGGACCCAGCTATACCTCTCTTGGGCATAGACCCAAATGATGCTCCAATATATAACAAAGACACTGTCCACTATATTCATAGCAGCCTTATTTGTAATAGCCAGAAGCTGGAAAGAAACCAGATGCCCTTCAACAGAGGAATGGATACAGAAAATGTGGTACATCTACACAATGGAATACTACTCAGCTATCAAAGAAAATGACTTCATGAAATTCATAGGCAAATGGATGGAACTAGAAAATATCATCTTGAATGAGGTAACCCAATCACAAAATAACACACATGGTATGCACTCACTGATAAGTGGATATTAGCCCAAAAGCTCGAATTACCCAAGATACAATCCACAGTTCACATGAAGCTCAAGAATTAGGACAACCAAAGTGTGGGTGCTTCATTCCTTCTTAAAAGGGGGAAAATATTCATAGGAGGAGATATAGAGACAAAGTTTGGAGCTGAGACAGAAGGAATGGCCATTCAGAGACTGCCCCACCTGGGGATCCAGCCCATATCATATAACCACCAAACCTAGACAATATTGCTGATGCCAAGATGTGCATGCTGACAAAAGCCTGATATAGCTGTCTCCTGTAAGCCTTTGCCAGAGCATAACAAATACAGAGGGGAATGCTAGCAGCAAGCCATTGAACTGAGAACAGGGTCCCCAATAGAAGAGTTAGAGAAAGGATTGAAGGAGCTGAAGGGGCTTGCAACTCCATATGACCAACAATACCAACCAACCAGAGCTCCAAGGGATTAAACCACTACCAAAAGTGTACACATGGGACAGACCCATGGCTCCAGTTGCATATGTAACAGAAGATGGCCTTGTTGGGCACCAATGGGAGGAGAAGCCCTTGGATCTGCCAAGGATGGACCCCCAAGTGTAGGGGAATGTCAGGGTAGAGAAGAGGGAAGGGGTTGGTAGAGGAAGGACACCCTTAAAAAGAAGGAGGTGAGGGATGGGATAGGTGTTTGCTCTGTCTTGGATTTGTTCGTATCATGGATGCTGTCATAGTTGTTTAGAATTCACATTTGTAGCTTGCCTGCTGTGTCCACAGGACATTTTGTGTAGTTACCCACTTCTTCTGGATCTCACATTCTTACAGTCTTCCCCATTTCCACCTCCTAAATGGGCATAGTGTTACACCACCTCCTAATGTTCTGTAGTGTTTCCACAAGTCTGTTAAGACTATTGTGAGAATTGTTTGGGTTAATTATATAGCATTTACAGTAGTGCCTTGTACATGGTAAATGTTCTGGGAAAGTTGGCTGCTAAAATTTTCCATATATCTATCTATCTATATCTATCTATCTATCTATCTATCTATCTATCTATCTATCTATCTATCTATCTATATATAATTATTTTAACTACAGCTAAAATGTTTTGGAGCACATTTTATTCTAATTTGTTTTTAAATAATACATTAATAATGAAATTAACATTTACTGAGGGCTTATTTTATGAAAATACTAAAAATGTTTTGGATAAATGACCCCATTGACTACTTTTTAATTATCTAAAGTAAATACTATTAATATTCTCATCTTATTACAGTTAAGAAAGCTAATTTAAGAAAATTAATTTTCTCTAGTATATTCAGGCACGTATACACATACAAATGGTGGGATTTGAATTCATCTCTCAACTACTCTTCTTGTTGAATTTCCAATTCCCTTTTCTAGAACCTTTATCTACGTCATACGACTTACTATTCAGGATGTTGGAATTTAAGTTTTAATCTCTATTGACTGTGTCAGTTATTGCCATTACTATTAGTAGTGTGTGTGATATATGTATGAGTTCAGGTGCATACATGCCCTTGCTCTTGTACACAGATCAGAGTAAATATTTGGACTAAGTTCTCTCTTTCCCATTGTCAAAACAGGGTGTTTCTTATTCCTGCTGGTCTGTGTTCTCCAGTGGATTTAGTGCGTGAATTTGAGGGCAATTCTCCTGTCTCTGCCTTCCATTTCACCACAGACGTGCTGAAATTACAGATAGACACCACAGCATCCAGCTGTTTACATGGAATCCAGGGACAAACTGAGGTCATCAGTCTGGTGTGACAAGTGCTTTTATCCAGTGAACCACATTAACTGGCCCTGACAAGACATATTTTTGTTTCTACAATTTCTACAAATTTCTGTTGTCTCAAGTTATTGTAAACTTATACCATGGTGCTGAAGCAATGGCTCATAGGTTCAGCATGTTTGCTGCTCATCACGAAGACTTGAGTTTGGTTCTCAGCACCCATGCAGGGTAGTTCATGGCAGCCTGCAACTCCAGATCCAGAGGATCCCAAACCATTTACTCAAGGCCATCTTAAGTGGAGACTCTCTTAAGTGGAGAAGGTGTACTGGATAGACATGATCATGTTCCATGCATTAATTATCTTCATGAGCCTAAAGACTATGGTTTTCTGGTTTATGTTTATTTTTAGCATCCATATGTTTATGGTAAAGGGCATCCCTGTGTTTACTGTTCCAATATAAAATGGTTGTGTTACTTAGGATTGAAGTATTTCTAAATATATATGTATATACATATATACACACATAATATATATATATATATATATATATATATATATATATAATGCCCATCATTTTTGTCTTTGGGAGATTCATGACAGGCAGGCAATTTTTTACATATTTTTTATATACAACAAGGAGAGGGTGTGTGATAGGTATTGGAGGGAGATAAGGGAAGTAAAATAATTTAATGATATTATAACCCCCAAAATAAAAGAAATAAAGAAAACAGTAGAAGAACACATATGCTAAAATACAATTAAATATTGCACTAAAGCTTTGAAATAATGTTATGTATTATTTGAAGATATATTACATATGTAAAAAACACGAATAAAACCATTGTTTCCAAAGACCAAAAGAAAAAAAATTACCTGGCAAAACAAAAGGGCTCAGTTCAAAATCCATGAGCTCCCCTTCATCCTTACTATAGATGGTTTTTCCCCATGGATGAAAAGCTCAAGAACGGCTGGTTTTGATGAAGTCCATATTCATATATAGGTAGGAAAAGCTACATGTTTTGACATTTATTCCTAAGCTTGATTATTTATCCAATGAGAGCCATAGGACAAGGCAAAGAAGGCCTGTCCTTTACTTTTTGATGAGATAAGTCAGATTATTAAATGGATACATTGAGTTTAATAAACAGGTCAATTAGTTCTGAATTAAGTAGAAACGGTAATTCTTTCTCCATAGTCAGAACTCTAGCAGGTAAAGAATTTGAGGCACCTTGAAAATTCAGAGACCCCACAAAATATAAAGAATGAGTCAAGAACCTACACTACACTACACTACACTACACTACTCTACACTACTCTATACTACACTACTCTATACTACACTACACTACTCTATACTATACTACTCTATACTACACTGTACTATACTATACTACTCTACACTATACTACTCTATACTACACTACTCTATACTACACTACACTACTCTACACTACTCTATACTACACTGTACTATACTACACTACTCTATACTACACTGTACTATACTACACTACTCTATACTACACTGTACTACATTACACTGCTACTCTATACATTACTATACTATTCTACACTACTCTGTACTACACTATTCTACACTGCACTACTATACATTGTACTACACTACCCTATATTACTCTACTCTCCACTACACTGCTCTACACTACTCTAAAGCACATTATCTAAACTATTCTACTCTACACTAGACTAGGCATGGTTCATTCCTTTAAGATGCTTTCCTGAGTAACCTAGATTTTGGAGTGCTCCCTTTTTACCAGCCTTCCATACTGAAATTACTTCCTCATGATCTCAGAGCCTTCGTAGTCAGAATGCCCATGACAGAAGTTCCTCCAGCACCTGGGGGCCATTTAGAATGTATTTTCGGTTTCTGAGCGGTAGTGAGTTTAGATATTCTCATGAGCCCCTGCTTTGGTTCCAGCTCTTCTCCCACATTCTCAGCATTGCTGAGATGGTCCATGTGAGAATCACTTCATTAAGAAAGACCACAGGTGACTCACTCTAAAACTTACTTTCGTATCTGGACACAGTAAGGGGAATGTAACAAGAAGATTCATATAAGCAAAAAAAAAAAAAAAAGCTACATAAAGGAGTGAAAGATGAATGAGGATTGTGAGGACAGAGATTAGTAGGGGATAAGATCAACCACCACTTAAAGTCTTTTGCTCTATATAGTCCAACAATTTACTTGCTAAGTCTTCAATTCAGTCTATGAATAAATTCCAGTAATATTTTCCTTTCTTATGATAAGACTGAGCTCAGAAGAGTTAGCACATTTTCCTAAGGTCAAAATGTCTGGGGAAATACAAGACTCTTCAGTGCAAAGCTGCTGCTGAGTGATACTTGTTGCCCTGAGGAAGATTCAGTGGGTTAGGTGAAGAAGAGGAACCGATTACAGATGGAGGAGAAAACAAACAGGAGGTATGCGAGTGTAAATTTGGGAGCATAGTTTCTAGGGAACCTACTATGGAGGACTTTGACTCAGCAAACCCTAGGCGTCTTAGGGACTGAGAGATGCTGCTTTGGAAATTGTGTCTATCAGAGGTCCCATACCTATACATCTGAAGCCAGCTGCCAGCTATCAAGAAGGGTCACATACATGCTGGCTCAGATAAATGACCAGGTCTGGGTTTCAGCTCAGGGTGGAGTCTGTGACTCTCAGAAAAGATAGACCTAAACATGAGAGCAGCAGGACAAAGGGTGGGGAGAAAAAGCATAAGATATTTTTTTATGTTCTACCACATGAGATCCTCATTCTTTCAGCTATGTAAAAAAAACTCCATGACTCCTGATTTTAGGTTCATCATTTATAAAAATCAGGGTCATAATCGTTCCTATCCTGAGTGGATATTTGATGAATCAAGTGAAAGACACAATTCTATACATCAGTGCCCAAAAGTTCAGCTAAGAACAGTCTTTCTCAGAACCAGAAAGCCTACACAGCAGATAAGTTAGAGAAAATAATGAGACACTCCAAGAATTCTAATGCAGCCTTAAAGCCTTATGACTTATTACCAATGGATTAGATATTATTAAAAAAATAACAAACCTATACCCTGCCATATTAGGGCCATCTAACCAGGTATTTCACCGAAGTCCACAGACCAACTTGAAGCCCATTGATAGCCACTTTGCAACCCAAGAACACCTCCTTAAGCTGTCATCATGTGAAGATATATAAGAATCTTAGGCATACAAGAGTCTTAGGAACCTCAGCAGGAATTGAGAAGAACATTAATTAAGGAGCTGAAAACCTGATGAGAGATACTCGAAGATACAGTGATTCAGACTAAATGAAAATTAAGAATAGTACTCAATTGAAAATTTTCCATGCCATTTGCCATTGTAGTTCTATGATACTTTAATTCTTTAATGAATGTGTAACTAAAACAAATGATATTTTTAGTACTGATTGGCTACAGTGTAATTTAAATCATTATTAAGAATTTACTTATGCTCATGACAGCATTCATGACAAAAATGCATTGTTGTCTTTATTGATGAGGAAGGAACACAAACAACAGTGTGAGTGAATTTCTAAGAGTACATAAAATTGAAGTATTGATCATAACCAAAGTGAACTATCTATTGTGCTATGTATAATATATTACTTCTTATTGGGCATGTGGTATTGAGAACTAAAGAGAAGATATCTTTGGCCCAAGCCCACAGAACTCCCCAAAGTGACACTACAGGATTATTTCTATTCTTGCTGAAGAATAATCCTGTAACACCACAACACAAAGAAAATTGTCTATTGTGGGCTCAAGGAAGTAGAAACACAAACATCTCCCTGATCACCTCTTCTAACATTTACTTCATGAAGATTCAAAGCCAGGTAGCCACAAAAATACCAGACTTTTTTGTACTATGTGTTTATGTGAAGTAGTACTCTCAACATGATGATTTCAAAATTCCAAATAATCAGCTGAAAAACATTTAGGATGTATATATTACAGTACCAAATATTAAAGAAACATGGAAACATGTCATTCTTTTTTTCCATCTTTATTAAATTGGGTATTTCTTATTTACATTTCAAATGTTATTCCCTTTTCCAGTTACCAGGCCAACATCCCCCTCCCCCTTCCCTTCTATCTGGGTGTTCCCCTCCCCATCCTCTCCCCATTACCACCCTCCCCCCAAGAATCCTGTTCACTGGGGGTTCAGTCTTGGCAGGACCAAGGGCTTCCCCTTCCCCTGGTGCCCTTACTAGGCTATTCATTGCTACCTATGAGGTTGCAGCCCAGGGTCAGTACATGTATAGTCTTTGGGTAGTGGCTTAGTCCCTGGAAGCTCTGGTTGGTTGGCATTGAGACATGTCATTCTTAATGTAAAAAGAAGCAAGCAAATGGATCTCATTACCATGCAGAACTGCCTTCATGTTTAATAAATGGTAAATTTACATTTATAAAAAGAACAAGCTTGTTAACTCACTAGCATGGAGTGTGGAGAGGTTCACATCTTTAATGGAAGAGGTGTTGACAGTTGGTGACTTCACAGGGAGAAGAGTCCATTCTTGAAGAGTATGGGTTCCAAGTAGTTCAACTACCCTCCAGTGGGTACTCTTACACCTATGGGCAGAA
The DNA here is from genome assembly GCF_011064425.1 of Rattus rattus. NCBI lineage: Eukaryota > Metazoa > Chordata > Mammalia > Rodentia > Muridae > Rattus > Rattus rattus. Next base: position 101,769,246 of record NC_046155.1, read on the forward strand.
TGAATTGGATTCATGGAATTATTAAAAATATTTCACACAATAAAGAACAGCATATTAAATTTAGAAGGAGTGGGAGGTAGGAGCAGATCTGGGAGTGTCTGATAGAAAAAAGAGGGGTGAGTATGATAAAAGTACACTGTAGAAAATTCTTAAAAATTAATGAAAATACCATCTTAAAAATTAAATATATCAAACATAGAGTATCTTCCACTTGTTTACTCATGGCTATATCTCATTGGAAAATATGAGAAGGAAGTTTAAAGACATGTTGAAAATATCTAGAATAAAAAAGGATACTCTTTCAAATCACAGAGGTTTTTACAGATAACTATTTATAGGTGTGCTTTTTGAGGAATCTTATGCTCAGATTGCCTTATGAGCCCTTCACCAAGTGGCAAATTTGCTTAAGGAGACTGAGCATGCATTAAATTCCACCATTAATTTTTTTGTCCTCAAACTGACATCCCATTCAGTGACATTAACTTAAAGCCTCATTATCCCCAAAGCATATAAACCTACCATCCAGTGCATGTCTATATGACATTTTACCTCTGGTCAGGTCCAAAGACCTCAGTAAACCAAGAAAGGCAGCATGCTGTGTTGTTAGAATAAGAATACTAGACTCGAGACAAAGTATTATTAGACCCTATATTTGTACAGTCTGACACTAGAATAGTCTCATGTCTTAGTAGTATGCATCTTACTCCACATACTAACAGCTTCAAAAATAACTCTGTGCTTCATCTCGTTATTCTCATCTTCAATGAGTATGGAAGAACCCAGGCCTGAAGACATTCTGCTCCCATTCTTGTCAGGCTAGTGCTCTCAGCTATTGTTGTTCAAAAGGCAACTGGCATTGTTTCTCTCAGGCTAAACGTAGAGGCTTCATATTATCTGGGAAAATGCCTACTGGTCAGAATCAGGCTAGGAAGAAAAGAACTTAAATAGGGATAGAGTAAAGAAAATGGGTAAATAGGAGTGTTGGAGATAGAAGGTTGACCAGAAGTTCCTGTATGATGATTTCTATTCAAATATCTCCTGTGAAGTTATATTTAGAGATTGAAATAGTGTTTTACAATAAAATGAGTCTGCTTAAATAAGACATTCAAGTGATAGAAGAAATAGTAACGCTAGCTGTGGACTAAGTAATCAAATCCAGCTTGGGAGAGACATCCAGCATTCAACCCTAACCCTCACTTTCTCCATTTAGTCAAAAAGGAGATTGAAAGTTTGAGGGAAGAAGTAGATTTCTCAAGGCCACACAAATAGAAGGACCTAGAACCACACTCAGGTTCAAGGGTCATTTTAAAGTTACTGTAATCCTGTCCTCTTTCCTTGCTTGTGGTTCTTGCTTAAGAATAAAATACTCAGTATAAATTTATATAATTCAACAAATTTAAAATTCATAGGTGAATCTGTATTTTCTCTAAAGAGATATGATAGAACTCACATTTATATTTGTTAAATAAAAGTGGGATTAATTTTGAATATTAAAAATACCCCAACATACTTTCATCACTCTTTTTCTTTCTTTTTTCTTTTTTTTTTTTTTTTTGAGGAAGGAAAACAGTATTTATTGACATAGGTGTACACAGAAAATTCATAAAAGTCCTATAAACAATAACAAAGGTGCAAGATGCGGGATCAATATACGAAATTTGGTTGTATTTGTATACATGAAAAATGAAAAATAAAGCTAATGATAAGGAAGTAATTCTAGTTACAATGTAATCAAAAGTAATATTTACAAATCCACGTATGCAAGGAAGTTTGAGATATGCACAATGAAAATGACAAAATATTATCCAGTGCAATTAGGGGACAGTGGAATAAATGAGACAGAATTCAATTTTATGGATTGTAAAAATTAAATAACAATGAAAAAGATTTGCTAGGATGAAAATCAGGGATCAGGGTTAATGACCCATGTACAAGGGTGTGGCTTTACCTTCCCAATATCTTCATCAAATTATTTATTTATATTTTAATTTGTGTGTATGGGTATTTTTCCAGCATGTAAGTCTGTGTACCATGACCATGCCTGGTGCTTGAGAAGGTCAGAAGGCATCAGATCCCCTAAAACTGGAATGACAGATAGTTGTCAGTCATTATTCTAGTGCTGGGAACCAAACCTAGAGCTTCTGGAAGAGCAGTTCGTGCTATTACCCATGACCCATATCTCCAGCACTCTTCCTCCTCCTTTCTCCTGGAAAGGACTTGCTGAGTAACCCAGGCTACTGGCATTGTAGAAGACATGTATACTTTCTTTTCTTAGGCACAGGCAATATCTCTGAAGAGGGAGCATGGAAGAGCTATAAGATAGAAGAACCAAAATTTCTATATTCTAGGCAAGAAATTGCTATTACAATTCATAGAAAATGTAGTTAGCTGACTTCTCAAGACTGTACTTGTCAAAAAAATCAGTTATGGTAAAGGGTAGGGTTCCTGGGGTCCATCATTACTGAAATTTTTAGGAGAAATGGGGTCACTATGTTTAGTTGTGTAGTCACTATACTTAGTTGCTGAGTTCAAAAACCTCTAAAGGATAGTTACAAATACATAGTCACACCAATGGCCTTGGCTAAACTCAATGACAGACAAAAACAGAAAGAATGTATGTAGATGGAGATTTGAAAGAAGAAAAGGGAAATGACAGGAGTGAATGGAAAATGAGAGACCAACGGAAAGAATAAGTTTCATTATGAAATTGTCAATTCTAATGATATTCGAAGTTAATTTATATAAAAAACTGTATTAGAAAGTCTTACAACCAAACAAAAAAGAGACAACACAATTAAAAATGATCAAAGAGGGCTGGGGCCCAATCCTCGCTGATCCTGGCCCACAGCTCTCAAACCCTGTGGGAGAGAGAGCTGTTTCTTTCTTTTTTCTATATTTTTTTTTCCACGTGGAGAGGTTTGATGAGAGAAGAAGAGTAGAAGAGGGGAGGAACAAAGGCCGATCGTGAGCACATGGAGGGAATAGGGGTTGGGAGGGGTGGAGAAGGGACAGGGACAAAGAGGGCACAAGAACAGAGGAGAGTTCATCACTCTCTTAAAGTAACTTGAGATGTTATCATTAACATTTACCAAGTGTGTTCTATGATCCTAGCTCTGTAAACTACAAATTTAATCTTTAGAGTCCTTTCATTCTAAGCTATATTATTATTCTGTATTTTACAACTTGAAAAAGCCAAGCAAATTGCTCAAGTATACATAGGAAGTAGGTAATATTTCTAGGATAAGTGGTCCCCATCCTTTTCTTTTCTTTCTTTCTTTCTCTTTCTTTCTTTCTCTTTCTTTCTTTCCTTCCTTCCTTCCCTTCTTCCTTCCTTCCTTCCTTTCTTCTTTCCTTCTGTCCTTCTTTTCTTTCTTCATTTTGAGTCAGCATTTTACTATATAGCCATGCTAGCATGGAACATACTATGTAGGTCAGAATCAAATGGTACTTACAGAAATCTGACTGCCTCTGCCTCTTGAGGTTTTAGGATAAAGGTGTGACCTCCTGCACTCTATATTCAACAAAAATACTGACCACTGATGGTTTAGTTTCACTAGAAATGGGCTTGTATTCATTGAAGATGTTCACTGGCATCCTGTTTCCTGAAATGTCTGGTGTAGAAGAGAACAGGAGAAAAGCCTGTGCTAAATGAGGAAGTTGCCTTATCTGTTCCTTCAATGGGGCTTGTGTGTCAGTGCATCTTGACTAGTTCCCATACTTTGCTCTGAACAGAGAGAGAGCACAGGCCTGCTCAATAAGAAAAACACAGTTTATGGTCTTTACATTTTACTTCATGTTTTACCCACTCCTTATTTTCTAAAAGGAATTTGCATTGAGGAAGACATATATTTCCAAGCTTGTAATCTCTACAAACTACAGAATATATTATAATCTTGAATTATGATTAACTGTTAATTTTGAACAGGACTTCTGGCAGACAAGTGGCATGTGTTAGTCTTACTTAGTCCTCAAGCATTGATGTTAGTGTCAACACATTGCAGGGCTTCTCCAAACATTTCCTGAATGACTATTAAGCTTCCTACACATTCACAACCCTCTGTTTTTCTCCAGCTCCCATCTCTAATTTAAGTAACTTCCGGTTTTCTATTTCTTCATATTCTGTGTCTAGATCTTAATTGTTGCAGCACCATAGTCCAAAACCAGAGGAGGTTGGCTGGGTCCGGGCTGAGTCAGTTCTCTCGTTCCCACCCTTCAGATGTGTTTGGCCTTCTGAGGCAGCATCTAGCTTGAGCACAGCTGCGCTGAGTCATGCTGAGTAATGCTGAGCCTTAGGGTGTGTGGCCAGATGTTTGCAGCTGTGAGTGATCGGTGCTATCTGGGTCTCCAGGAAGAAGTCCACAGGGAAGGTGGAAAGAAAAGAAGTTTGTTATCTGAAAAAAAAAAAAAAACCCACAACCTCCACCAGCATCATGAAGAAAAGTGGACCCTGCCATGCTGTGTGACATAACCTAAAATATTTTATTTTCTGGTTAAAAATTCTCATGATACTTATTAGATGTCATAAAACAATCAGTTTTTGGAAATGAAAGCTTATTTAGTCTCATACCTAGAAGCAACAGTGTTACACATTTTAGGAGAGAGAGAGAGAGAGAGAGAGAGAGAGAGAGAGAGAGAGAGAGAGAGAGAGAGAGAATGAATTCTGTTCATGAAATATGCAATAGTCAATGTTGGGTAAGTAGAATTCTACCATTCTCACTCCACTGTGAACATGAGAGATACTCATCAGGGATGTAAAGATACCCCTAGAAAGACAGGTGATACTTTGGGGTGCAAATTCACATTTGGAGGAAGAAAAGGAAGCACCTAGTCCTTCTTTGTTACTGTAGAAGCCACAGCTTCTGTACCAAAGGCTTTCTCTGCATAGATGTATTTTCCTCTGATTGTGCTGACAGCACAGTTTCCTCTCCTCAAAGAAAGTATACACTTCTTCCAGCTAAAAAATCATGGCTTCTAAGCTACTAGTTACCGTCTGTGAGGGATATTCTGATATTGTTTTGACTAAAGGTCTAATATATAGAAAAGTTTCAAAATAATTCCCAATCTAGTAGAATTTGCTAGGCATTTCTGAGGTCACGACTATAATGACCAAAGGCTTGGAGAAAGGTGAGCACAAAGTTACTACTTATTCAAAATTCTTATACCATACATACTCCAGTTTAGAAATTAGCATGTGTTAGTGTGAGCATGAGTGTGTGCAATCATGGCAGGCATCCTGCAATATGTATAAATTATGAGACCAGCATTGTGCCCACAGCTCAGCTACGACTTTTACTCATTTCCTTTAGGGAAAGGAGGGCCGTGGCCTGGGGAAAGAATGTTAGATTCAAAATATCTCTAGGGTAGCCAATAGGAAACAGTTCTTTTCTACAGGTTCTTACTGGGCCAGTTCCTTAATTATTAACTTTTAAATCATATATCAGATTTAATAAGATTACAGTTAAAAGTCCCTTGTTCTGAAACCATTTTAACTGCTTCACAGTATTTTGTTCCCTTCTTTGATCATTTGGGTGGGTTGTTTGTTTTTTTCTTTTCTAAAAAGAATTACATCTCAGTTGATTTTGAGAATGTGATTTATTTATTTCCTTGACTCTGTGGTCTTCATAAGTTATATTGACACTGTGTCCTTGAAAATTTTGGTAGTAGCCTCCCATTTAATAATATCTATAAACTTTTATGTATATTACATGAAATGTATTTATCAGGCTTTCCTAAGCCAGAACCTCAAACACTCTCCCATAGCTCATCGCTCTGATCTACTCATGAAGGAGCAATGATGGGATGAAGAAAGCAGGATCCCAAACACTCTGGCTTCTCCCTCCCCCATCCCCATTTCAGGGAGGCCCCAACCTTGACTCAGCTCAGTGCAGCTCTGTTCCTTATCTGTCACCACATTCTTTGACCCCACCCAAGCTGTCAGCAGCCCAAGTTTCAGAAGAAGAAAAAGAACAGTTTTTTCTATCTCTATTCATTAAAATAAAACAAAATTAAAATAAAACCCTAAGCCCCTAGACAGAGAAGAAAAAATGAAGAGAAAGAAGAGAGAGAAAAAAAGAAAAAAGAAGATGGAGGAAAGAAAATTGGTCTAGTGAGAAACTGTAACACAGGCTTGAGTGAGGCTGAATTATTGAGAATTGTTCTCTTGGTACCTTGGTCTAGGATCCTGAAAAGGGAAAGCTCCTTCCCTTTGTGGATGTCTTAGATTCAATAAACTAGAGGCTGAGCTGACTTACTTTCAGAATGACTTTTCTGCACTATAAAGTGTGGGGCTAGAACCATCATTAAATATTGCCAACGTCAGGGACAATGAGCCCAGGGTCCCAGTTTCTCACAAAGCCTACTGGTGGTGACCTTGCTAAAGGACAGGGCCTGGCCATTGTCAAGGTGTTTTTTATTTAATCTCTGCTTACTTGGCCAATCCTAATATCTTTCTCTTTTCCTACAGAGATGTGAGTTTACAGTTTAGGAATTACCCTAAGCTGTAGCTTTTTCCTAGGACACTGCAAATGCTGAAGAGGCATGCCTAGCCAAGATATACTATTTTTCCTTTTTCTTAGGTTTCAAAAATTGCCAAATTGAAAATTTACGAAATTCATTTTGCAAGCTACAAGTATGGATGGACCCTAAGCACACAATTAAACCTTTTAAAAATCACATTTAGCCATAGAATTTTAATATCTGTACATCAGTATGGCTTTTGAACCAACTTTATTTAGAAATTATTTAAATATTTAGTTAGTATGTATTTAAGAGGGGCTATATTTGAATAAAGTTCACCAGTTATTAATTGAAATAATTAGCTAGCTAAAACAAAGCATTTTGCCTATTTCCCAAGGTATAAAGTGAAGCAGTATAAACTAAAGGGAAATATTGAAAATAAAAAGTATCCACCTACCCTAATAAGAGTGTCTGCTTTACTATGCCAGAGTGTTTGGATAAGTTGTTCTTGGTTTATAAAATACACAGGTGAAATTATTTAACATAAAAAGGTAAGAGTTCTCTGGAATTTGAATCATGAGAATGGACAACTTTATTTACTCAAGGACTCAAGTTAAAAACGGATGCTATGAAGATGACAAGCAAATGGGCTACTATGGGACACTGTAAAAATGCAGAAAATTGTTTTATGTGGAAGGTATGAGACCTTCCTGCTGATGAGAAAGTAAAAATGGGATTAAGAAACAGTCTGACTGGTTTTGCTTGAATTTAAATAATGACAATAAATTATAGTTTAATAAAGATGTATAGTCTTAGACAAGTGACTCATCTCTGTGTTCTTGCCTGAAAAACTAACCTGCCTTATATGGTCACATTTTATAATTTTTGCTTTGGAGAAACTGCTTAAATGTTTTACACTTCTACATATCAGTTTGTTTATGTTTAATGTATTGTACAATAAATATAGCAATACTGTATAACATTAAAATATGCCAAAGAAGCCAAGAAATTAAAGGAACTATTTGGGAGAATATAGGATATTTATGCCTTTTTTCACGTTACCAGGTTCAAGTATAAATTTCAAGTTCAATAGCTGAAGGAAAAGGAGAATACCTGGCTGACTATGGTTTTCTATTTTCTCTTCCTAGTAAAAACTCTCTTGGTAACTAAGAGTCATACACTTCTCTGGTTTTTCAGTGTGACCCCAGAGGTCCGTCAAGCAGTTGTCTGCTCTGAAGGGAAAAGGGAGGGAACTCAGTCTAAGAATAAGACCTGTCTGTCCCTACAACTCACCTACGAATAACGAGGTTGGTGCATGAAGTGTCCCTGACGTTGTCCATGGCATGTTCCTTGAAAGGTTAGAGGCTTTCTGTAGGGGTTGCCACCTGGCTGCCACTAGTATGTAAGTCATTCCTGGTTAATAAAACACCTAAGAGAATTATTCTATCCAGTTTATTGCTGTTCTGGGAATATGAATGGAGACACACAACGGAAGCAGAGTAGGTGACCATTTCTTTTAAAAAGAATTGCAAAACATTTTTTTCCTGTTCAGAAACTTCTCTCACAATTTTTCAATTTTAAAACTATTTTGATGAAGAACATCTATAGAGTTTATTTTTTTTTCTTGGATAACACTGAAAAACTTTTGATGAAGGGCCTATTTTACTACATACAATACTTTTAAAAGTTTTCCATATTAATAACATCTAAAATTAGCACAGCATTTGATTCTTTCTTTTAAAAATATTGTTGCAACCATAAGGATTGAATCCATTCCCAGAGCTTTGCCCATTGCATTGTTTGAGGATTTCAGGCTTGGGGTTTTGAGACAATGGTCTTGTTGTGCTCTCAGGCTGACAGTCAGCTGTTTTGTCTATTCAGTCTTAAACTTGAATAATCAAATATCTTTCTCAACCTAGAGTTATATTTTCCTAGACTGTCTGTAAGAAAAACTTAAATTGGACCCACAGAATTTTTTAAAAATGTTATGCTCTAGTTGTTTCAGATATCCTTCCTCTCAGTCTGTATGAAGTAGATATTATGGTTACTGTTGGTCTTCCAGTTAATCTAATGTGTTTATAAGACAGTACATGCAATGTCACATCAAACATAGCTATTTTAATATGTATAAGGTAACTACATCCATATTCTAGTCAATCCTATAATATACTTCTATGTACATTATTTTGTAGTTAATAGTTTGCCAAATTAGTCTATGTCATGGAAAGATAAGTTCACATCTATATTGGCCGTGGGCTAGAATCTGTGCCCAAAAGATAATGTAGAGTAAAAACGGAGAGTGGGGCAGAGATTCAATGGTTTGTAATAATGCCAACTTGGGAAGACTTTGAACTAGATAAAGCTTCTGTGATAATAGGAGAAAGAAGTGGAGAGGTGTTCTCATGTGTCAGAAATGGCTGTGTTATATACATAAGGAATCATCATAAAAGTCAAGGTAAGCCAAAAGTTATAGAGAAGATCCTCTGGGTAAATTTGGACCACAAAGGTTTGAGACACAGAAGCCACATTGCTAAATGAAAAACAGGTACTAGCAGACAAACAAATGACAAATACCAGAAGACAAACAAATGTAAAAAATAAATTGGAACTAAACTAAAGAAAATGAAAGTGTTGGAAGAGAAACTCTTAGGGTTATTAGGAGCACAGGGAGTGATAGAGGAAGTAAAAGAAAAATGCAGGCAGAACGGGCCAAAGGCAGGATGGAGGAGAACTCTCCTGTAGATAGAAAGCCGAATTGTGAACAAATCTAGATCCTTCCTCCCTTGTTCAACAGTTCTCTCACCTTATAGTTATACCACTTTTGTGACTTTGTCCCCTCCTTTAAATGAAGGGTGGATAATGATAACTGTCTTACCAGATGCAGACTAAATAGGATGGTGTAAAACTACCCTTCCTGCACGTGGATGCAGTTAAACACATACACGTTTAGGCTTCTAATTTCAGGTCTAATATTTAAGAGATAGCTAGTAATCCCAAGAAGAGAGTAGAAACTAAGTACACTAGCCATACTTCAGCTATAACAAACACTGACTATTCACAAATGTTTCTCAAGGTTATTGATGCATCAACTCCCTCATTCCTCAGTTGGATCACAAGGGCTAGTTTAAAGTTGTTACCGTTTCATCTCAAAGCTGAGAAATATGTATATGACAATAAGCAAGGAAAGAGCTCAGAGCAATGTTACCAACGGAGCCAAAGTCCATAGATGATTGGTCAGAGGACTCTCTAGAAGCATAGAACGTGAACTTGTTATATCCATCTTCTCTACAATGTCATTCCCTGTTGTAGTTTTGATGAGTCTTCAGACCCATTGTCAATCCTTTGCTCCTGTATTCATCTGCTAGATGCAACTATGTATGATTCGCGTCTGCTTGGGGTAACACATATCTAGGAGATATAGTTATAAACCACATATCCCAAGAAAAGGAGAAGTAGATGCAATGTGGACATTTCTGTGTTCACAGCACAAATTCCTTTTTCTTGACCTGAATGGTAAAGTTATTTTAGGTTGGAAAGTTTTTCCGATAGTGGGCTAAGCTCTTCTCTCTATGCCTTTGTTGGAAAATGTGACGAGAGAGCTGAGTGTTATACTGGAAGTTTACAAGGGAGAGTAGAAAACGAAAAGAGAATAAGCGAAACAAAGACAGTTTTCATCGAGGAGGAGCCAAAAAGAAAGAAGGCCTCCATATCTAATAGGTATTATCATAAACACAGTGTACAGTTATCACTGACCCTCCCATGACCTGGCTCCGCCCATGAGGGCCATGGGTCAGGCTAGCCAATGACTTCAAAGAATTGTGCAGAACAAAGGGTCAGAGCATTGTCTGTGAAACATAAAAGGCCACCATTTCTAGCAGCAGCATGCACTTGCTTCTGACACTTCTGTGATCACCAGCAACCTCCCAGACTTGACATCATGGTGAACTTTACTGCTGAGGAAAAGAGCCTCATCAATGGCCTATGGAGTAAAGTGAACGTTGAGGATGTTGGTGGTGAAGCCTTGGGAAGGTAAGAATTGGCGGTTGATGCATCTGGGAGAAGGATGAATAGTTCCTTGGACAAGGAGCTAGGAGTCAAGAATTCTGAGGATTTCTGATTTTTCTACTTGTTTTTCTTCACTTTACAGGCTTCTTGTTGTGTACCCATGGACCCAGAGATTCTTTGACAGCTTTGGGAACTTGTCCTCTGCCTCTGCCATAATGGGTAACCCAAGAGTCAAAGCCCATGGCAAGAAGGTGCTGACTGCTTTTGGAGAAACCATTAAGAACCTAGACAACCTCAAGTCTGCCTTGGCCAAGCTCAGTGAACTGCACTGTGACAAGCTACATGTTGATCCTGAGAACTTCAAAGTGAGTTTAGGGCAAGCTCACAAATTTATTTTGGGTTTGTCTTAGGGGCAAAAAATAGAAGCTGACAATATGAGTTGGGAGTGCTAACCTAGCTGTCAAAGCTCATTGGTCTAGGCAGAGTGTCAGAGAATGGGTGTAAGAAATTAGTTTATAGGCGTTTAGAAAATTTTGTCATGATAGAATTTTGTTGGACTGATTGTGGAGAGTAGAGTGAAAGAATAGCAGATCTGTGCAAGGAGAAGTAGAATTGGGAGAGGAAAATAGCTTAACTTTCTGTGGGTCCTATTAATTGATGCTGAAGAAAAGATTTGGGAGACAACTTAAAGATGGAATTTCTCATTCAACATATAAAACTATATTAAATTCCCAAATGAATATCATGACAAATGGAGTCTTGTTCCTACATTTGGTGTTAGTTTTAAAATTCCACCAAGAGCAGTTGTAGCATAGAAATTCTATATATACAGATATTAGACAACTGGAGAATGAGAATAACAAGACAGGCAAATAAATACGATGGGAATGTGAATTCAGGTAGGGCAGTGGTGAGTGGGGAGAGAGGGGTACAATAGAGAAATGGAACCTATCTCATTAGAGATGATTGAGAGAACTTTGAAGCTGAATGTGTTAAAGAGTATAGGTTCAAAATATTTCTTTGCTTTTTAAGAATGTTTTTTGACTCTTCATTTAACATGCCAATCTTTTTCCTGTCCTTCTGTCAACAGCTCCTGGGTAATGTGTTGGTGATTGTTCTGGCTAGTCACTTCGGCAATGAATTCACGGCTGAGGTACAGGCTGCCTGGCAGAAGTTGGTGGCTGGGGTGGCCACTGCTCTGTCCCACAAGTACCACTGAGCCCTTTCTCTAGCTGTCCAGCAATCCTGTGTGTCCCCTATGCCCTCTTTCTTCACATGAGTACTGGACTGGTCCTTGAAAGCACAGCATGTTTAATAAAGATCATTCTTCCTGGTAATCAAAAATTCATTTTGTCTTGTCTTTTTTTCTACTTTTATGCTAACGATACCTATTTGATGTGTTTGTGGAAGAGAGGAAGACACAGGCATTTCTTCGAAAACTGTAGGAACTCAATAGAGAAACATAGATGCCATGGAAGGCTTCTATAAGGCCAAGGAAAGTCTAAAGCTGGGAAAGAGTTCTCAAAGAGAAGAAAGAAATTTAGTGGAGAAGGAATTGTGTATGGAACATATGAAAATTTATTATAGAGGGTGAAGAAAAGGGTGACAGTGATATCTGGCATCAGGTTGTGATATCACATTACCATTAAGAAAAAGCTTTCATGAGTTCCAAGATCTAAGACAGAATTAACATTCTTCTAAAAAGCATTTATTGGATAACCAATTGGTGTGCTCCACCCTGGTGAAGACACTTGCTCCAGCTCTCAGCATCCCGTAGTTGCCTGTAATTCTGTCTGTATGTTTGATGTCTCATGGGCTATCCCACACCCATTTTAGCAAATGTGCAGCACAGCAAGCTTCCTGGTCTTTCGGCTCTTACAGTCTTTTGCTTTTCTTCTGAAGTATTCCCTGAACTTTAAGTGTGAGAGTCTTTTGTAGATGTATCCACTGGGGTTAGGCTCCAGAACTCTGAAGTTTGAATGGTTGTGGATTTCTGTAATTGTCTTCATCTATTGCAAAGAGTGTTTTTCATGAAAAAAGACTATAATGTATACATATACGAATACACATAAACATATATGCATATACATACGTACATACAACAATGACAAAATGGAATGGCAAAAGAAAAGGGAGATATGCTGTAACTATTATAATTTCAAAGAGTTTCACAAATTTATTATTTTTAGTGATGACTCTGCATGTATCTCTATATTTATGCTTGAATATATGAAGGGGGATGCTACTGGGACCAAAGCTACTGTTTCCCCTTAGACCTGGAGTTCAGGTAGTAATGCTGGTAGATCTATATACATTACTACCATCTCACAAATGTCTTGTGTTAAATATATAGTTGGTTTTCTCTCAGACTATATTTTCTTTACTGTCATACCACTATATAGAAGGATCCAAGAAATTGTTAGAGCTATTACTAGAAAATAAAACCTAGAGATAATTTTCCTAATGTATAAGTCTGTCCCAGCTGTGACAAGGCATGTGGACTGAATGGAAATATCCCTGCCACTTCCAAGTTATTTTAACAAACACAAAGCAGCGAAGACAGAGCCTGGTTGAAGCAATCTGAAAGATCAGTCCTTCAGCTATTTTGGTACTTAACCGCTGGCACAAAAAGGGCTGAACCAGTAGGAATCCATGGTGCTTAGTGACTGACTGCAGATACAGTGTATACACATGGTGGAAAATGCCATGTTACAAACAGTAGATTCCTCCATGTAATATATATTTTATAGAACATATACTAGTACAGTGAAGATAAATGAAGAAGCATATTATACTATACCACAGTCCTTTATTCCTACTTAGAAACTGCAAAGCAATGGGGCTGCTTTCCCAGGGCTGTTGGGAACTAGGAAGATCATGGCCTAAATCTACAGAAAATACATGGCTTGTAAGTAAGAGGCATATTTCTGTCACTTAAGTCCTAAGTCACAGACCTACAAAGAGCCTCAGACTCACTGGGGCTTTCCCATCTTTGTCTATGCTTGAACTTCAGTCTACTATTCCCTCTAAGTCTGAAACAACAAGGAAAGATTGGAAAAGACACCCTTGCAAATCTCCTGTTGGGAGAAGGAGCCAAACAGAAAGAAAGAAGGAAAGAAAGAGTAAATACTGTGAAAACTGCAGCAGGAGGGCTCTTTCTCCCAGGCAGGGGGCCTATTTGACACTATCTTAGTAGGAATGCTATCTAAGTCTTACCCCCCTGGACCCCACCCCTTTCTTTCCCAGCCTGTCTTGACCAATAGTCTCAGAGTCCTGGGGGAGGGGGAAGTGGGGAAAAGTTCAGGATGAAGAATAAAAGGACAGGACTTCAGCCTCTTAAACACACTTGCTTCTGCACACCTGAGATTATTTCCAAGCTTCTAGACCTCACACCATGGTTCACTTCACAGCTGAGGAGAAGGCTGCTATCATCAGCATATGGGAAAAAGTGGACTTGGAAAAACTTGGAGGAGAAACCCTGGGAAGGTAGGGTCAGAGACCAGGACTGGGGAGGAATGGAGGGAAATTGTCCTTGTGCATGGCAGAAATTTCCTCTAGAACAGTGGTGTTCAACCTTCCTAATAACCTTTAATATAGTTACTCATGTGATGACCCCTAACCATAAACAATTATTTTAGTTGCTATTTCATAACTGTAATTTGGATACTGTTATGTAAATATCTGTCTTTTTTGATGGTGTTAGGTGACCCCAGTGAAAGGGTCTTTCTACTCTCAAAGGGGCCATGACACACATAGCTTGAAAAACCCTGTTCTAGGGGTTTGTGATATACTCTGACTTTTAAACTGCTATGTTTTAGGCTCCTCATTGTATATCCATGGACTCAGAGATTCTTTGACAAGTTTGGAAACCTCTCTTCTGCTCCGGCCATCATGGGTAACCCCCGGATCAGAGCCCATGGCAAGAAAGTGCTGGTGTCCCTAGGCTTGGCAGTTGAGAACATGGACAACCTCAAGGAGACCTTTGCTCATCTGAGTGAGCTGCACTGTGACAAGCTTCATGTGGATCCTGAGAACTTTAAGGTCACTTTGAGCATGCTTATGTGTTTAATTTAAATTTGACATGGGGAAAAGAATAAAAGTTAATGCCTTGATTTGTTATGCTAGGCCAGATCTCAAAATATGCGGTTATAGATCTTGTGTCAACTAATTGCTAGAAACATTTGCAACTGTCCAGAAAAGTTTTTCAGACAGACATTTACGGTCTCGGTAACTAAGTTGATGTAATGCCTCTCTGGGATATATGAATCCTGAGACTGGAACACTACCAACAAAACACAAAGGGACAGACTTTAGAGTTGGTTACAGAATCCTCCTCACTCTGTGTTTTATTTTAGAAGGTAGCACATACATGTAAGTGGAAGTAGCCCTTGAAATTGACATTTTGTTTTAGGGAAGGGAGAAATACCTCATTTTGTGGATTCTAATGATTGACACTTCAGGAAAGATATAAGAGAAATTTTTGACAGGTTTTTCCCATTTGGTTTGATAAACTTCCTAAAAAATGTTACAATCTTAATGAGTAATATCATAAGTAGTGCATTCTTCCCTCATTATTGGAGACTTGAACTCCAGCAAACATGTTGTTACACTGAATTGTGCATTTAGTGAAGCCAGGCCATTGGTGAATGAGAAAAGGGGCAAGAGACAAAAATAGCAGACTGAAGAAATGTAAGGTGCAAGCAGGAGAGGGTCTAATGGGTTCAAGGAGGGCAGGCCCTTGAGCAGTGAAATGGAGCCAACCTCCTCACTAGAGTGGATAGGTTGCTGGGGAGTCCTCAAGAAAGATAACTTACAAATACCATTTTTCCTATAAATTCTTTTTTGTATCTCCTTTTCTCATTTTTGTGTATCCTTTTGTGTTTCCTTTCACAGCTCCTGGGTAACGCGCTGGTGATTGTTCTTTCTTCATACTTTGGCAAAGAATTCACAGCTGAGGTGCAGGCTGCCTGGCAGAAGCTGGTGGCTGGGGTGGCCACTGCTCTGTCCCACAAGTACCACTGAGCCCCTTCCCTGACTTCCAGCATTCTGCATACCCCCAGCTCTGTCCTACACATGACCACTCTGATGGTCTCTGCAAGCAAGACTTCTACTTAATAAAGTCCATGCTCTTCAGTAATCCATGAGTCATAGTTTGTCCTGCCTGTTCCTTTTCTGTTTAAAGAAAAAAGGCTGATGGGCAGAATGGAAGGGAGAGACATAGAAGTTTCTTTGAAAACTGTGTTGGCAGTTAGGAGAGGGGAGTAGATGTTATAGAATTTTTCTGGGGCCCCAGAAAAGATGAAAAGTTGGGGAAATTCTCATGTACAAATGCCAAGCGTTAATTCCCTGAAGAATAAATTGTGTGGCAGCCCTGAAAAGCTAGTGTAACGGGTGAAGAAAAGCATGGCAACTGGGTGCCTGCTCTCTGTGATATGTGTCATTTAATTAAGACAAAGCTTTAGACAGATCTGATGCGCAGCCTGAGATGATCTCATTAATGTATTGGGTTGTTTTTTTTTTATTTTTAAAAGTAATTTACTTTTATTATAAATTTTTTTACTTTTTTCTTTTCTTTTTTCCCCACTAATTAATCTATTTACTTTACATCTTTACTGCTGCCTCCCCCATACCTCCCTCACACAGTCCCTTCTGATATCCCCCCTCCTGTTCTCCTCTGAAAGGATTGGTCCTCTCTAGGGTATCCCCGCAATCTCTGCCTGGCTAGGCACATCTTTCCCACTGAGGCCAGACAAGGCTGCCCACTAAGGAGAATGGATTCGACATACAGTCAACAGCTCTAGAGACAGACAGACCTATCCCCTCTGGTTGACCCTATACTCCATTATGCTTGCAGACGGGAATCTAGCATCACTGTCCTCTTAGAGGCTCCACCCAGTAGCTGACTAGAAAAGATGATTTATTTCTTTTAATCAAGTGTCTCTGTGTCTATCTGTGTTTGGGTTTTTGCATATGAGTACAAGAGTCTATGAGCGTCAGGATCCATTTGAACCGGAGTTACAGATGGTTGAAAGCTATGGATGCTGAGAACTGAACTCAATTACTCTAAGGGAAGTATTTGTTCTTAAAAACTGAATCAACGTGAATGAAAGTTCTCCAGCAGATACTTTATTGGGTGTCCTCTGAGACCCATGTAAGAAAAGGGACAAGTTGATAGAAAGCAGTAAATATTGAAGAAAAGTTTTCAATGAAGCCACCACTGCAGCCTTGGTATTTGAAGGCATTCCTTGTCTCAAGGAGGAATGAAAGCTAAGAAGTGCAACCACTGTACTTATCTGTGTGACCATATGAGCAGTGGATGACAATAGAGAAAGAATGTAAGTGGAACCTTCTCAGGTCATGTGGGCATAATAATTTCATACTCAGATGTCTATACAAATACTAAAAAGTTCTGTTATCTAAGGTCAGTGAACTAGATCTTGATGATTTGTATAAAACTGAAAGGTGTTGAAGAGATAAAATACTGGCAAAACTAGACAATAGGGACCGTTATTTAAAAAAAAATCTCAATGTTAACACTTTATTAAGTAGTAAGCAATATCACACACCTGGTGAGACCTGCTTGTTGCTCCACTACTTGAAAGGCTAAGCAAAATGTCACAGTTTCAAGGATTGCCTAAGCTACAAATTGAGTTCAAGGCCAACCTACCTTGCTCAGTGAGTCACTGCCTCAGAATGAATAACAAAAACCTGGTGCTGAGCCCTGTCCTAACATGTGGACTGCTAGGAATTTCATTTCCCATAGCTCTAAACTAAAGACACCAAGTGAATTGATTAGTAGAGAGTAAGCGGTCTCAGGATGACTGACTCAAGAAACAGAATTACTCAAAAAAATACCCTCCTTATGGATCCAAATTAATTTAAATGCATAGGAACAATCACAGTGATATAAAAGTTTAAAATGAAGAGGTTAAGCAAGGCATGTAACCTGAGGTGATAACCAAAGGTGGGATGGGGGAGACATAGTGTCAGATTTACCAGAATATATGCAAAGAAAACAGAAGTAGTAGAGGATGAAATCACAAATCTTGAGTGGATGTAACTATACAAAGTTATGTTGGCTTGGGAGACTCATGTGGGTGAACCATACTTGAGAGAATTTAAAGCTGCCCAAAGAAATTCAAGCCGTAGTCAATCTCTTGTCAAGGATTGGGATCTTTAAATTGTAGAAGTTAGAAAACCACATCTTGGCTAATGTAACTATTTCCTCACATCCTGATTCCTCACAGATTGACCAGAGTGTGTCTGGTGGATAGTATTTTAAGTTGCCTTTGTCCACTTTAAAGATGAAAGAACAATCATTCTTGTAGTTTCAGGCTATCAGCAACATTGACCTTTCTGGTTCTGTCTGCATTTTATTATGGTAATAAACAGGTTTTAAAAATCCAAAACAACATTCCTCTGTTTTGGGTTGTTTTGGATTTTTAAAACAACAGAGGAATGTTGTTTTGGATTTTTAAAACCTGTTTATTACCATAATAAAATGCAGACAGAACCAGAAAGGTCAATGTTGCTGATAGCCTGAAACTACAAGAATATGTGGTACATCTACACAATGGAATATTACTCAGCTATCAAAAACAACGAGTTTATGAAATTCGTAGGCAAATGGTTGGAACTGGAAAATATCATCCTGAGTGAGCTAACCCAATCACAGAAAGACATACATGGTATGCACTCACTGATAAGTGGCTATTAGCCCAAATGCTTGAATTACCCTAGTTGCCTAGAACAAATGAAACTCAAGACGGATGATCAAAATGTGAAGGCTTCACTCCTTCTTTAAAAGGGGAACAAGAATACCCTTGGCAGGGAAGAGAGAGGCAAAGATTAAAACAGAGACTGAAGGAACACCCATTCAGAGCCTGCCCCACATGTGGCCCATACACATAGAGCCACCCAATTAGACAAGATGGATGAAGCAAAGAAGTGCAGACCGACAGGAGCCGGATGTAGATCGATCCTGAGAGACACAGCCAGAATACAGCAAATACAGAGGCGAATGCCAGCAGCAAACCACTGAACTGAGAACGGGACCCCCGTTGGAGGAATCAGAGAATGAACTGGAAGAGCTTGAAGGGGCTTGAGACCCCATATGTACAACAATGCCAAGCAACCAGAGCTTCCAGGGACTAAGCCACTACCTAAAGACTATACATGGACTGACCCTGGACTCTGACCTCGTAGGTAGCAATGAATATCCTAGTAAGAGCACCAGTGGAAGGGGAAGCCCTGGGTCCTGCAAGACTGAACCCCAGTGAACTAGACTGTCGGGGAGGGCGGCAATGGGGAGGGTGGGAGGGGAACACCCATAAGGAAGGGGGAGGAAGGGATGTTTGCCCGAAACCGGAAAGGAATAACACTCGAAATGTACATAAGAAATACTCAAGTTAATAAAAAAAAAAAAAAGAAAAAGAAAAAAAATCCAAAACAACAACAAAAACAAAACAACAACAAGAACAACAAAATTTAGGCCTTGATTATGACACTCAAATTAGTTTCTACTGGACCTGTCAATATGAGACTTGCCCATTTCTTTTATAAATTTTCTTTTTTTTTCTTGCCATCATGAATATTTTGGCTCTAGATGTCAGGAGATGAAGGATGGTAATTATGCAGTGGTGGGAAGAGAGTATATTCACTACATGTTTCAGAGCTAGATATGCCTATAACCACTCCAATGTTAAAAAAATAACTAAAAAATAATTCTTCATATATGTACACACATATTCAGCTCAGAATGATAAAGGTTCTTCTTGTTTTATTTCTCTAGACAAAGCCATATTCTACAGCTTGGGTAGGGCCTAGAACTTACTATGTAGACGGTGTACTGGCCTCAGTATCACAGAGATGTGCTTGCCTCCTTCTCCTGAGTGCTGGGATTAAAGACATGTGCCATTCTATGTAGCCTATGATAGTCAGTATACATTTGTAATAACATGATTTGAGAGAAGTAATGTGTCCCTAGAATAGTATTGCATCAGAAATGAGCAGTATTTAGAGGTTATGTAATTACAGCTTCTCATTTCTACCATGGAAGGTGGGTTCCTCTGTTAGATTATGTGCACTGCAACCACAAACTCACCATGGTCCTCTTTATTATTTTTATATTCAATACATATGGACATTATCAGCTTCACTGTCACAGAAATATTAATTTTCTTCTCCTACAAAACACTGACTTCACTATGACATTTTACCAGTATCTTTCTATGACAGGTTACTAGTCATTCTGTACATAACAAAGTAAATTCCTCATTACATAGAGAAACTAATTCCCGTTCCCCCAGGACCTATCCCTGTGAATCCCAATTGTTAATTTTCTTCCTAGAAGTAACATATAAAAAACTTTTTGTTTGATTTACTTATTCATTTCTGTATCTTCTATCTCCTCGTGAATGAGCCTAAAGTTCTGTCTTGTCAAACATACATTATAAATCCCAGGATGATAATATAATTATGACATAGTTATGAGACAAATAATGGTGGAGTGAATGTTTGACATTACATGAATTAGTTGTCATAAAGGAACAGTTTCCAGATTCTGCATAAACATGACATGGGCAGTATTATCAAAAGACATGAACTAATTAATAAGATTTTGTAGAAAATTGCCCCCCAGAGTCTGCTGAAGAACAACTGAAGCTTACTAGTTAATGTTGTTGGAAGTTTAAACTCAGGACTTCCAAGTATCCTCCAAGATTAAACCATGGAAATAGATGCTAAAGGAATATGGATGTACATATTTGTCATCTCATAAATGAATTCCTTTTAAATGATCATAGTGCTAGAATATACCAGACCTTGGAGGTAAGATACTCTCAGGGTTCAAAGAGAGGGACCTTAGATGGAATGCCCTACAGTGGGGAGGGAACTTGTAGAGTCTACCTCCAGTAGAAACACAGGGCATCAAGTAGAGGGATGGGGTTGCCATTCCACAGTCAAAACTCTGACCCAGAATTGTTGTTGTCTAAAAGAACTGCAGGGACAAAAATAGAGAAGAGCTTGAGTGAAAGGAGGTCCAGTGACAGGCCCAAATTGGGATCCAGCTCGAGGCTCCAAGGCCTGATACTGTTAGTAATGCTATGGTGTGCTTACAGACAGGAGCCTAGAATGGCTGCCCACTGAGGGGCCCAACAAGCAGCTGAAAGAGTCAGATGCAGATACTTACACCCAACCAATGGTCAGAAGCTGCTGACCCCTGTGGTTAAACTAGGAAAAAGCTAGAAGAAGCTGAGGAGGAGGGAGACCCCGTAGGAAGACCAGCAGCCTCAACTAACCTGGACCCCTGAGATCTTTCAGATACTGAGTCACTAATCAGGCAGCATACACCAGCCCATACAAGGCCCCTGACATACAGCAAAAGACTGTCTGGTCTGGCCTCAGTGACAGACAATGCACCTAACCCTTGAGGTCTCAGGGAGAAGGGAAGACTGGTGGTGGTGGTAAGGGACATCCTCTTGTAGATAAAAGAGGAGGATGGGATGAGGAACAGTGAGCAGACTGGGAGGGGGATAATGACTGGACTATAAAAAAAGATGAAATTTATTACTAAAAGAAGAAAGGAAGGAAGGAAGGAAGGAAGGAAGGAAGGAAGGAAGGAAGGAAGATCGTAGTTTATTGTTGCTCATGCCATGGGTTCTTTACCATCACACAAATAAAAATCTCTATTCACCACAACTTTTAAAAAATCTTTAAAAAACTTTAAAAGCTGTCAGTAGAAAGTCACTGCTAGGGATGAATTCATAATACATAGGACATAATTCTATCCTAGCTGCGATAGTGCATGTGGATGTTACTGCATGGAAATATCACCTGTCACTTCAGAGTTAGGTTACAAACACACAAAAAGTGAAAACAGGCTGGTTAAATATACCTGAAAGATTGGTCACTCAGCATTATTAATATTTAACCAGTCATGAGCATAGAGAAGGCTAAACTCACACCTTTTTCACCAGGCAGATACACTTTTCCTGGGGGCTGCCAATTGCAGGGTGACAGCACAGTTCATTCACGGGGTGGATCATGGAAACATGTACACAGAGTAAATTGCTGTTTTCATGTATGAGAGAAGTAAATGTGGAGACATGCTGTACTTCAACACAGTAAGTATTTTTTACTCACAAACTGAAATGTACTAGGAATTGCTTTTCTGGGGCTGTGGATACTAGGAAGATCATAGCCTAAAACTACAGAAAATGCATTCAATGGTTTGCACACCATTTCTTTGTCATTAGTGGCTTGTAGGTAACAGGCATATTTCTGTCACTTATGTCCTAAGTCACAGGCCTACAGAGATCCTCAGACTCACTGGGGCTTTCCTATCTTTGTCTATGCTTGAACTTTAATCTACTACTCCATCTAAGTCTGAAATGAAAAGGAAAGAATGGAAAAGATACCTTCATAAATCTGTTCGGAGAAGGGACCAAACAGAAAGAAAGAAGAAAAGAAAATGGGTAAATTCCGTGAAAACTGAAAAAAAAAAGAAAAGAAAAAACCTGCAGCTGGACGGTCACTTTCTCCGAGGCAGGGGCCCTACTCGACACTATCTTAGTAGGAATGCTATCTAAGCCTTACCCCACTGGACCCCACCCCTGTCTTGACCAATAGTCTCAGAGTCCTGGGGATGGGGAAGGGGGGAAAGGTCCAGGGTGAAGAATAAAAGGACAGGCCTTTGGCCTCTTAAACACACTTGCTTCTGCACACCTGAGATCATCTCCAAGCTTCTAGACCTCACACCATGGTTCACTTCACAGCTGAGGAGAAGGCTGCTATCATAAGCATATGGGAAAAAGTGGACTTGGAAAAAATTGGAGGAGAAACCCTGGGAAGGTAGGGTCAGAGACCAGGACTGGGGAGGAATGGAGGGAAATTGTCCTTGTGCATGGCAGAAATTTTCAGGCTTCCTTTAGGGGTTTGGGACACACTCTGACTTTCTAACTGCTAATGCCCTGTATCTTAGGCTCCTGATTGTTTACCCATGGACTCAGAGATTCTTTGACAAATTTGGAAACCTCTCTTCTGCTCTGGCCATCATGGGTAACCCCCGGATCAGAGCCCATGGCAAGAAAGTGCTGACGTCCCTAGGTTCGGCAGTTGAGAACATGGACAACCTCAAGGAGACCTTTGCTCATCTGAGTGAGCTGCACTGTGACAAGCTTCATGTGGATCCTCAGAACTTCAAGGTGAGTTCTGAGAATGTGTTCCTTATGAATTTTATTAGACACAATACTTGGAGTTGAGATTGTGATTGGTAATGCCTTGACAGATGCTAGAGTGCACGGATCCAGAACTCACGTCAGTAACCACGTGGTAGAAGTCCTAATTAATGTTTAGCTGTCCAAGTATTGTGGACGACAAGGATTGGGGTGCAGGTTAGACTGAGCTACTACCATGCTTGGGGCCTTGGATTTGATTCCTAGCATTGGAAACGAAGCGTTCAAATACCGTATTTGTTTTTAAGGAGTAGGTTTTTAGAAATTAGTACATCTATGCAAGCAGAAACTGAATTTGAATTTGATATCTTGCCATTAGAAAGGAAAAATATCTTAATTTATTGGTTTATTCTTAATGATCAACCCCTTATGGAAGATCTGACAAGAAATCAAAATACAGATTTTTCTTAATATTTTGACAAACTTTCTAAATATTTTACATTCCCACTGAGCATTGCCATAATTTAAGGCTTCATTCTCACTGGTTGGACACTCAACTCTACTAAGTATCTTGTACTGCAATCATGGGTTTTGGCCACTGACGAACGAGACAGGGCATAAGGATTGAAGGATGTAAAAAAAGAGCAGGATGAGAAAAGGTACAGATATAGCCAGTTGGGTAGGGTGGGTACAAGAGGAGTCATGTAATTCAGTTGTCAAGTGTATCACAGATGAAGTGGTAGGTAGTGAGGGATTGGAATCCTCAAGGAATGTAATTCTTACATGTCATGGTTTTGAATCTTTACCTATCGTTCCTATGTACCATTTTGTTACAGCTCCTGGGCAACATGTTGGTGATTGTCCTTTCTACTCATTTTGCCAAGGAATTCACCCCAGAGGTGCAGGCTGCCTGGCAGAAGCTGGTGATGGGTGTGGCCAATGCTCTGTCCCACAAGTACCATTAAATTTCCATTCCAGTAGACCAGCAATCCAGTCTGTCTCTTATACTCTCTTTGAGCCCATGGGGACTGGATTGGGCATTGAGAGCACAAATTTTGTTTAATAAAATTAATTTTAAATAATTTAACATTGACTTTTTGGGCTTTGTTTGTATTTACCTTTCTGTTGAAGAAAGATTATGATGGGCTTATTGGTGGGAAAAGACAGAAGGAAAAAACTAGATAGTTTATGTAGATAAACACTAGAGGCAAGGATATATTATGGAAAGGGGTAAGGTTCAAGAAGGATGAAAAGATGAGGAAGTTTTCTCCAGGAATGAAAGGGTCTGTTCAGTATAAATAGGGTACAAAATATTTACTGTATAAGGGTAAAAACTAGGGTACCAGGTGCCTGGGGTAGGGGAGACTAGTGATACATGCTATCTTTGATTTTTAAGTTTCACTTTATGGGTATGAGTGTTTTGCCTGCATGTTTGTGTGTGTGCTACATGTGTGTGGGGGTCATGCAGGCCACAACCGATAATCACATGCCCTGGAATCTTAGATACAACCAATTGTGAACTGCTATGTGAATAATCTGGTCCTTTGAAAGATCTAACCACTGAGCCACCCTCTCTAGCCTGAGACCTGCTGGAGAGTTTAAGGAGAGTGCTTTAGGTATCTAGAATATGAACTAAAAGTGTTATTTTTAATTAGTTGCATTTTTGAAAGACCTATCTTACATCTTGTGAAACTGAGACATTAAAGTAAAGGTAATTAAGTAAAAGTTGGAAACGTTCTTGAAAGAGTTACAGGCCTTACTGTAGCTACATTTTCTTTAGGTACACATGAAGGTTATTTCCCTGGCACAGTGAGGAATAAAGGCTATGACATTCAGTGTTCCAGATTTTGTAATGGGGTGTAACATGAGCTTACATGAAATGAGCTTTCACGTAGGAGACTAGTGAGAAATTTCAGGATCCTTTGTGAAAAAGGAATATTTCATGTAAGTGAAGATTATATGATTATAAGAAGGCTCAGAGTCTCTGACTATCAAAGGGTATGTTGGGATCTTGAATAAAGACTACTCACTATAGAGAACAGTTGAACAAGGGGAAATGTGACAATGGTCAGAGGTTACAGGTCCCTGAGCATAAAAACATAACTTATGATTATGTTTCTGGAGATGATCGACCCAATACTTAGGAGGCAGAGGCAAAAACAGAGTTTGAGACATTCCAAGGTCATTTAGGCATGCGAAATCACACTAGAGAAATTACTGAGACCTGGTGGCACAATGAAAATGGAAAGAGGGGGTGGGGGTGTAGTTCATTGTATATCACTTGCCAGGATGCATAAAGCCCCGAGTTCAGTCCATAGCTATTCATACAGTACAAAGCAATGGAGTAAATTTTTAGTAATTGCAACTTTCCGTAAAATAACTATTCTGAAAATTGGGATAACGGAGACAGGAAAGTTCTGGTGTATGTAATATGAATGTAAAATAGCAGCCACCAAACCACAGGGGATATAATTGTTTAAACCTAGAAAGTAAAGCAAGACATCCAGCCCATAAAGGATGCCAAAGGTAGAAGAGAACACATGAAGGAAACATGGTGTCTGATTTACCAGGAAGACTGAGTAGAAAGATGAGAGGAGGATGTCTGAAATCATCACACTTTGGTTTACATAGCCAAAGGAGGCCATGAACTGACCTGAGACCCCTGTGTCAATGAATTTGCTTGAGAGTACAGGGTGCTCAGGGAGGTCTGACCTTCTTGCCCTGAGTCAGTCTTACACACAATGCTGGAGTCTGCAAACAGTGGAAGCAACGGTGTTGATCTATGGCAAAAATACTTTCAGTTCTAGTTTCTTGAACTCCACACACTGTCAGCAATCTGACTTTCCTTTCTATCACCACAAGGATGGAGACCTTACATGTGGAGATGTGGACATAGCTGAGCTCCATGTGATTTCAATGATGGTCACATCAGAATACACGTGGGTTCTCATTGCATTCGAAGTGATTCAGCAAACCATTGAGAACTATATCTATTTTCCGTATTTTTTCTTGCCTGCTCTGTGATTCTGGCTTCTCATGTTATTTGGTAAAACAGCTTGGTGATGCAGTGGTGGCAGGAGATATGCTCTCTGCCTTTAGAAAGATCAATCTATGCCTTTCAAGTCAAAAGTCCAAACAATATAACTTTAAAATTGTTTATAACTTGCTTGCACATGGATCAGGATGACATGATTGTTAAAAAAAAAACTTTTTGGTTCTTTAGCAATTTCTTTTAATTGAAATACAAAAAAAGAGAGAAGATATAAAAAAAGGCTGACAATAATTTACTAACATCAATATTTTTATTATTAATTCTTTCTGTATATGTCTGTATTTAATCATATGGACAGGGGATGTAAGTCTCTACATACGCTGCAATATGTTAGTCTGACTATGCATTGAAGAATACAGGATTCAAATTTGTCTCTGGTGATATTCATCTTTATTTTTTATTTTTGACACAAGGTTTCTCTGTGCAACAGCCCTCACTGTCCTGGAACTTACTCTGTAGACCAGACTGACCTTGAACTCACAGAGACCAGTTAGCCTCTGTGTCCTGAGTGCTGGAATTAAAGGCATGGGCTATCAAACCCAGCTATTTTATTCATCTTTTCCTTATAATTTAATTTAAATTTTTCTCTCATACAACACGTCCTGACCACAATTTCCTCTCCTTTTATTCCACCCAGTTCTATCCACCTATCTCCTTCCCCACTTTCCCTTCCACAGATATATTCCACCTCATTTCCCTTCAGAAGAGAGCAGCCCTCCTAGGAATATCAGCCTACATGGTATATACAAGTTAACACCCTGTGCAGCTTAGGCTGGTTATTGAGAAATCTCATTTTTCCTGCCTCCCTAGTTCTAGAAACATCTAAAATCTTGACATGCCTAGGTGTTTTAGTTTTTATCTGGCATATGGGGCATCAAATTAAAAATCTTTATACTTGCATAAGAAGTATATCACCTACTGAGCCATGATCCATACCAATTTGCTGTTGATATTATTGTAACTATTTTGTTTTCATTGTTTGAAGCAAGGTCCCCTATAGAACAGGTGATTTTAACTCAATCTGTAACATAGGATACTTTTCATTGATATTCTTGTACTTCTCCTCTAAGGACATCATCTGTGCTGTTAAAGTCATTTAATCTAAGTGGTTAGGTGACAAACCACTCTGAAAATAAGCCTTAAACAAAGAGTATGGATAATTTCTTCACTTTCCTTATCTCATTACTGCTAATTTTGGCCATAAAGGCAAAAAATCAAATATCCAAAGCTCCAGGCATTATTATCTACACAGGTCACATTTAGAGAGAAAAGGCCGCTTCTTGTCACATTGACGTAGAAATGTGCAAGACAGACACGAACTACAGATGATTTGTTATGTGCTGGTGTATCACAGGTGTGGCAGTACATATGGATCATTACTCAACAGAAATATTTGATGCTACTTAACAATTGTTTCAAAAGAAAATCACTAAAGAGGGCACTTATAGATATAGTAAGCAGAATAAAACTGGCTGTACTGAATAGTAAGATCAGTATTTGAAAGCTCTAAGCTATCCATTATGTGGCCATTCCAATTATCTATCTATCTATCTATCTATCTATCTATCTATCTATCTATCTATCTATCTATCTATCTAATTAGGATTGACAAATATTTTCTAGCAAATATGCTCTTGCTGGGACAAGGGACTAAGCTCAAGAGAAAAACACGAGAAAGAAAGACAATTTTCCAAGAGCTTCAGCGGTAGGGTCTCCTTGAGAGGCCTAGTTGGCACTATCTTCATGGGAATGCTATCTAAAGTTTACCCCACTGTTCCCCACCCTGGCTTGCCCAGGCTCCATTAACCAATTACTTCACAGAACTGGGAATGGGGTAAGGGCTAGAAGGCCAGGGGTGAAGAATAAAAAGACAAGTCTTGCAGCAGCTGAGCATACTTGCTTGTAAATACCTTAAACCTTCTTCAAGTTCTTGACAAGACACAATGAATTATTTCACCTGTGAAGAGAAGGCAGCCATCAAGAGCATCTGGGAAAAGGTAAATGTGGCAGACGATGGAGCAGAAGCCCTGACAAGGTAAGATGTGGAGACCAGGAAAAGGGTAGAGAAGAAAGGAAACTGGCTGGCAGAAATCTGGAGCTCTGCTCAGTAGGCATGATACACTCTGACTTTTGCATCTAATCTCTACCTTATAGGCTCTTGGTTGTCTACCCATGGACTCAGAGGTTCTTTGAAAGCTTTGGAGACCTCTCTTGTCCCTCAGCCATCATGAACAACCCCAAAGTCAAAGCTCATGGCAAGAAAGTGCTATTAAGATAATGGACAACCTCAAGGAGGTCTTTGTTCATCTGAGTGAGCTACACTGTGACAAGCTTCAATGGACCCTGAAAACTTCAAGGTCAGTTCAAACTATGTTCATGCATAATTTGTGCACTTAACTAGTGGAAGGTGAGACTGTGTCTATTAATGGCAGCTCAAATCTCAAAATACATTGTCCAGATCTAGTGCCAGCCAATTCCTAGTAGTCCAAATTAATTTGTAGCTATTCAGAAAACCTTACATGAATAGAATTAGGGCACTTGGGGATTTAACTCTATTGGTAGAGTGCACTAGTAGCCTGAATGAGAACTGAGGTTTCATTACTACTACTGGAGAAATGAGGAAAAGAAGATTGGGTTTGTTTGCTATGTAGTCTGAGTTTAGAAATCAACAGATATATGTGAAAAGAAATGAGATTTGGAACAGACCTATTCTTACAGGGAAAGAGATATGCTATTTATGTATACACTATTAATTAATGTGCTGGTAAAATCTGAGGGAATGCCAAAAAGCATATCTTTTTAATCCATTTGACAAACTTCTAAATATTAATGTCACCTTCCAGTTGAACATTGTCAGAAGCTGATGCTTCTTCATATGTTGATAGAGACTTACCTTCTTTAATCACCTTACTACACTAAGATCCTCATTTTACAGCAATTAGGTCATTGGTGAACTAGGAAGGGAACATAAAAGACAAGCAAAATTGGCAGACTAAGGAAAGGCAGGAGCCTAGGCAAGAAATGTTAAATCAAAGATAAGATGACTCACAATAATTCAGCTGAGTGAAGTCTGTAGTAGATAACTGCATAATCAGCGGTTGGAGGGTATTCCTCAATAATATAACCTTGAAATATTCTTTCACAAGAAAAATCTTATACAACTCTACTTATCATTTTCTTATTTTGTCTATCATCTAAAGCTCCTGGGTAACATGATCGTTATTGTTCTGTCTAGTCACTTTGGGGATGCATTCACCCCCATGGTGCAAGCTTCCTGGCAGAAGATGGTGAATAATGTGGCCAGTGCTCTGGGCCCCAAATATCACTGAACATTCTTTCCAGTAAATTGGCACTTCTATGTACCCAATCCCCCCTTTGCCCATGTGAGGTCTTCACTGAAACTTTAGAGTATGATCTTCTCTTTAATAAATTTCATTTTCTTGAGCAACCAACCCTGGTTTGTTTTGTCTGGTTTTTAATTAATGTTAAAGCAAAAGAAATAGATGAGATCATGCGTGAGAAAAGACTCAGTATGAAAGAAGAGCTTTTCTGTACCTTGTGTAGAGACTGCGGGAATAATGTATAGGTTTGAAAAAAATAGTTGAACACTTGGGGTTAATTCTCATGAGGAAGTGGGCTAGTGGAGAGGAGTTTGACAAGATGTTAAAAACTTAAAAACACGTAGTGATAGGGTTAAAAATGAATGTGAAGAAAGAATTATGACACATAATATTGTGGTGGCAGGATTGAGAACTATCCTGCCTCACAAAATGCACCGAGACATCTGCTGCTAGTATTGAACTGTAAGAAAGAAGTTTGGTTATTAAAATAATACTGGGAATAAAAACATGATTCTACTAAGGAATCCATGTGTGACTACTGCTAGTCTTTTTATGCTGTTTTAAATACATTTCACCAATGGATTTTTTTCTAATGTTTAAAGAATTCTTTGACAATTTTGATACCCTTCCCTCCACTTCTCCCATATCCATTCCCACTTCCCTACTCTCCCAACCATGTTTCTTCATTAGAAACAAAACAGACATCAGCAACAGCAGCAGCAGCAGCAACAACAACAACAACAACAACAACAAACAACAACAACAACAAACAACAACAACAACAAATACCATCAAGTTCATAAACTCTTGGATATGTGACCTTTGACTGGTTGTGGTCAACCTACCAGGAGTCAGTCACATCCTTAAAGAAAACTGACTCTCCCTGTACTAAGATATATCAGTTGTTGATAGCTACTTAACTAGAAATGGGGCTTTGTGCCTAAGTCTTCTCTCCATGGCTCTTCATGAGGAAAAAAAAAGGCACTATGCTAATATATTTAAAATGATATAGAAAACAAGGACTAACAATAGTCACACATGTCTTAGAATCTGGAAGACACTTTTTCATTATAGTTATTCACCATCTGTTGCTCTTCAAATCTCTCTAATTCCTCTTCTGTAATTATTACTAAGCCTTGAGAAGGGAGAGTTTGATATACACATTCCATTTAAGGCTAAGAATTACACACTCTCTTATTCCCTTCATCTTGATCCCTGGAAAATATCTATGTTAATTGCCGTCAAATGAAGAAAACGTCTCTAATGAGGGTTGAAAGATTCATGAATCTGTGTGTATAACAACAAGCCATTAGGAAATAGTTTAATACTATCCTAATAAGGAATGCAATTATAGTAGTAGGTTCTCTCCTGGTCTAGCCTCAGGTTATTTGCCAAAATAACAGTGCCAAGTATGGATTTCAACTTGAGCTGTTGCTAGTCTGTTACTCTGTATTGTAATGCTAAAATCTGTGCCAGAAGGTCTAGCCCTACAAGTGAATTCTCACATTTACAAGCATTTGCTCTGCAAACTTTGTTCCTTAATTTACAACTATTGGTTAAATAAAATTGGCTACAGCAAATTACTGAAGGGACTAGAGGTAGTGGGTTTTGAGTTACCTGGTCTGGGTTGGAGAAGAGGGAGAGAGACCAGGAAGGGGAGGAGAGAGAAGGAAGCTGCCATGAGGGGAGATGAGCCATGAGCACATGGCAAGGAAAAATAGCAAGTATCTGGGGAAGTAGCCAGGTTAGCAGTTAGAAAAAAATTAAGTATAGCCTGAGTCTCATTTATTTGTAAACTACTTGGGGATAAACTTAAATTGGCTGTACTACATGGAACAAGCATAAACTCTAATGAGAAAATGTTTAGTTACTCAATGACATTTGTGTCACTGTTACCCCAGTGAGCATGTGTTGTGAGGGTGCTTTTCACTATAGTTTGCAGTGCTCACAGCTGAGTAAGACTGATTATTACTCTTCTTTTCTAAGCCCAAGGATTTTTATGTTCAGAATGTGTGTGTGTGTGTGTGTGTGTGTGTGTGTGTGTTTCCCAATTATTTTTTTGTATAATTTATTTTGTAAAAATGTGTGTTTTGCTGAGTAAAACACACAGCTTCAAGGAAAAGTAAATACTTTAGGTGAGTTCTGGTGGAAATGAAAGTTTATGGAAGTCAAGGTCTGGAAAATACAGTTGATTTAAAGAACAGACACAAACCCACTGGGAAGACCTCATGCTTAACCCTATTTTATTGAAGTCAGGGTAATTTCTAAGAGCCCTGTAACTCTATAGCCTTTCTGAGACTGGATTGGTGGTTGAAGGTATTGACAGAACAGAAGACAGTTGCTATTTTAAGTCAACTCCAATGAACAATTCTTTATATTTGTAATGTAATAAGCATTAGTATATATGTGTATAATTCAGTCTTTTCCCTCATGAAAGACAATACTTAAATATGTAGGGTGATCATTGCATGTTAAGGAAGATGCATCTTTAAAAATTCCTGTGGGAAATGGAGTTAATTGTGTAAGAAATATATTAACAAATTATCAAAAAGCAGTATCCATGTCTGAGAAGATTGGTGATATGAGATGTAATGGAAGTGGGAAGGGTTTGTATAGATGCTGTTGAGCTCTTACATCACTAAAACTTACCCATATTTATAGACTGTAATACACAGGTTATTTAAGAAAGCCAGGTTGTTGTAGGCAAATTGATAAGAGATTATACTAACATTAGCTATATTAATCTTCATTTGTTTCCATGGCATGTAATTAAATCTCTATCGAATGTAATAACCAGAGAATAAGGCTGAGATCATCTCTACAATTCTGATTTTTCTTATTCTTTCCTTATTTCTATTTTCTCTGCCTTTTATCTACAGTGAAATGTTAAATTTTTACTTTTTTATTTTCTTCACGTTTTTATACAAGCCTCAGAATTTTTCAGTTGACCTTATTATTTTTTATTATAATATAATTATGTCATGTCTTCCTTTTTCCCCTTCAAATCCTCCCATATATCCCTACCAAATTCTTTCTCTTTCTCTGTCTCCTTGTTTTGTTTGTTCTTTTAATATAACCCATTAATTTTAATTAGTTCTGCCCTTATGCAGATGATTGTGGGGTTTTCCACTAGTGAATGGGAAATCTTCCATTGGAAACACACACACACACACACACACACACACACACACAGACAAAGACACAGACACAGACACACATGCACACACATACACAGAGGAATGAGTCGCCCCCCTTCAGCATCTTTCACGTGCCACTATCTTCTCAGTGATAGCTGAGGCCTAGAGAATGCCTCCAACTCTTCTGGACTTTGTCTCACTTGACTTTGTGCAGGCAACTACAGATGTTATGAGTTTATGAATAAAATCATGTTCCTTAAAGAAAATTATTGGAATGGCCATTTGTTAGACATGACCATTATAAGGGCCCATATGTGTCTGTTTTGATTTATAAAAATCACTAGTTTTTAAAACAACATTTAGCATGATCAAGCAAGCTTCAAAAAATATACTCTGAATGATTGAAAAACTTTTAGATGCTTTATTATATAATAAAAATTCCAACATTAATAGAAGCAGTAAACATAGACATAAATTGGAAGATTAGAAGAGATACAATGAGTACACGTGGAGGGACTCATGGCTCCAGCCACATATGTAACAGAGGATGGCTTTGTCTGGCCTCAATAGGAGGAGAAGCCCTTGGTCCTGTGAAGGCTCACTTCCCCAGTGTAGAGGAATGCCAAAGGATTGAGGTGGGAGTGGGTAGGTGGGTGTGAGTGGGATCATCTTCATAAAAGTAGGGGGTGAAGAAGTGGGGAAGGGAGAGTGGGGAAAGGGGATAACATTTGAAATATAAATGAAAAATTCAATAAAAGGAAATAAAAGATAGTACAGACAAAGACATTCTCAAAGAAGTCAATACAAGTTAGATTCCTGGAGAGGACTGAAGAAATGGAACTGAAAAAAGGAATAATGCCATCTTCTCAGACTTATAATCTGCTTCCTATACACTGCGTTATGTATGTGAATACTTGTCTCAATATTTGGTATCTGAGTATTACCAATCAGGTAAATTTGAGTTTTACAACTAAATGAAGTAATAGCATTAGTATGACAAGTCATTCAAGCACACAGAACTTGAACTGAGCCTAATTATTGAGTTATTTTACACTTACTGATTAAACACAAATGTTTAAGCAGATCAGGATAGCCATGTGGTAAACTGGCAGAAAGTATTTACATTTGAGTCTGTGTCACCCTACAATCTTTTCTATCTTTCTTTCTTTCTTTCTTTCTTTCTTTCTTTCTTTCTTTCTTTCTTTCTTTCTTTCTTTCTTTCTTTCTTTTATTCTGTGGCCTACCTTTCTCACATACACGTCTTGCACTCAATGATTTCCACTCTCTCCTTTTTACTGTTAATCATCATCCTAGCTGTGCAAATTTTTGTGTCATTTGACAAAACCTTTCACTGTCAATCTCCAGAGTCTTGTCTCTCATCTACTCTGACACCAATAGTAGATTGTATTCCTCTTCCCCTCCATCCTATCAAAATTGGCATTTCCTTAATTGAAGTCAATGCTGATTTAAAAAAAAACACTGGGTAATTTTGGACTGTATTTTACCTCAGATTTTCTTATGCTCATTAAAGTTTCACGGTCAACACATTAATTTGTAGTTACCACACTACTTTTTAGACTCTTCAGTGTTATTTGCATAATCCATACCTTAAATATAATCCTAGCTCTTCTGACCTCAGTGCCAAATACCCAGGCATGCTGAAGTGTCTATTGGACTCATTTATACAGCTCTCTTCTAGGTACCCTAAAGGTAGCTGGTGGTTTTTCAGTTTTTCTGCCAAGGCTTTTCCACCAGTTTCAACTGCTTTAGTTACAACATGCTTGTGTGCCCCTCTCAAAGTAGAAACTTAGTTCTTGACTTTTCTTGTTTTATTTCCTGTGATCAATAACATGTATTAAATGACTAACGTCTATCTAGTTTAAGGCTTCCTTCTATTATACTACTGCTCTCAGTGCTATTCCCGTGTAACAAAAAATTTGACAGTGGCTTTGGAATTGAAATCATGTAACAGCATGCATTCTTTTACTTAACCTCAGAATCAATTTTCAGTTTCATAAAAGGGGTCAAAGGTTCATGATCATAAATGTGTTGCAAGATTTCCAGGATATTTTAGTAAGTGTATTATCTGCTATTTTTTAAAGGTAGAAGTTTAAGGTACACAGTGAGATTTGTTTCTAAGTCTTCTTCCATTCTCAAACTGGTTGTGTTCTTTGAGGGCTCCCAAGTTACATACTCAATATTTCCTGTTGACTTGCTTTAGGGGGCATCAAATACAGTGGGCACCAGAGCACACTGATGAACTTGACTTCCTCTTATAATGTCCCTTTCAGTGTCTAGCAGCCTCATGGGCCTGCCTGGAAACACAGGTAGTCCTGCCTCTTCTTTCCCTGATAGGATTGTGCTGTAGTGCTTTGGCTCTAATTTACTTCTCAAGTCCACTTATGTGTAGGAATGATAAGAATCTGGCATAGTATATGCTCTTAATCCCAGCACTAGCGGGCAGAGGCTATATTTGAGGCCAAGCTGATATGTATAGTGAGTTCTAGGCCAACCAGAGTAACAGAGTTTGAAACCTGTCTAAATAAACAGTTAGATAAGGAAATAAATGACAAAACATAAAAGTTGCTATAAATAAATTATAAGAAATTATATAAGTTATTATAAAATACAACTAAAGTAGAACCTCTGTTAGCCCATTTGAATAAAAATCGGTGTGGTTTGTCCTTCCTTTGTGGTCTTTGGTCACATTCTAATTTTAAGCAGTTACGTGGTCAATATGTGTCACACATGTTGGATATTTTTTATTTTGTAAGAAATTACCTAGGGATCAAATTGGGATAGAATGTTGGGAGAAACTCATGGTGTGGGTACAGCTCTTCAGAAGCCAAGATTCATTTCTCTATGTATCATATGTATTTGTCTGTCTTCCTCTTCCCCACAGCTCCTGGGCAGCATGATAGTGATTGTGCTGTCTCGACACTTTGGCAACAAATTTACTCCAGCAGTTCAGGCTGCTTTTCAGAGGCTGGTCGCTGCTGTCGCTGCTGCTATGGCTTACAAGTACTGTTGAGACTTCTCCTTTTGCATGGTCATTGGACAATCCTTCCCTAGAATCCTGTCTTTTGAAGTTTGGGAGAAAATGTCAATCCTCATGATATAGCATGTGCCCAATAAATAATTTCATGGTCTATTATTTAATTTACCTCCTTAGGATGTGCAACACCATAGAGGATCTATAAGGAAGGAGCTACTGAGTGTTTATGCAAATAGTTGGAAGAATCTCTATATAGATACTAAGGGAAGACAAAACATAGGATTTGCATAAGTGGTTCATATAGAGAGGGTCCTATCATTTTAGAAGATTTATTAGAGACCTCAAACTGGAAAAAAAGGCTCAAGGCTAGCTACTATTGTGATCTAACAATTATCATGCAATGATAGCACCAATTTAATGCATACTGACTATCCAAAGCATTGCCTTGATTCTTCCTTTATCTGTAGATTTTACCCTACACTACATCATAGCAAGTCTCCCTTCAATAAAAATAATGATTAAAAAACCTCTTTGTCTTTGTCTTTCTAGCCCCCCAATATCAATTTAAAATTTAGCTCCCGAATTATGTTGGCCCCTTAATCAATTAACTAATACTGCCTAAAGAAATCTTTGTAAACTTTCTCACTCTAACAACTTTTCAAATTTTTTTAAATCATACATACACTCCCACACATGCACTTTTGCACATATGCACACATGTGTGCACACACATGGGCATGCTTTACAAATTTTTGTTTTGTAAGAGAGATATTTACACTGTTCTTGCAATTAAATTGTATTTTCAAATTAAGTTATTAAATAGATAGTAAGCTGAGGTTAATTCAATGAAATAATCATGGATAATGGAACCATTATTCCCTACATTGAAACATCTGGGGCTGGAGCTAATCTGAATAATAATAGGTTAATATAAAGCTCTACTCTTATAAATGCTACAAACTACAGGAAGGAAAGAAGAAGAAACCAGAGACTTCTGATCATGTGTAGAATAATTTCTTTCTTTGAATGCTCTTTCTGCTATATATGAAATTAGAAGGGTTTTTAGAAATTCCTGACTCAAATGTATTCCTTGAAATTGGTATCTTATTGGCTTCTTTTAGATTTACTTGTTATTCAGAACCTGGCTTCTCTTTCTTTTTGAAGTCATTGAGTCTCAGAAAGAAAACACACACACACACACACACACACACAAGAATTTTTCATGACTGGTCATTTCGATATAGAATAGTAACTTTATCCTAGAGAGAATGATCGTGATATAACCATGTCCTACTCTTATGAATCCCTACTATTAATATTCTTAGAAAATCATATTAATAATATTCAATTGATTTACTCTTTTAATTTTCCATATTTATCATCTCCTAGTTTATGAGCCTAGAGGAAAATTTAATTTTGTCTTTCATTTCATAAATTCTTAGGACTAAGGATTATTATGATATAGTTACTCAACAAATAGTTGTTGAATGAATGCTTGTTATAATATGAAACTGTAAGCCTAGCCTTAATGGCTGAACCAGGGGGAAAGAAACTGGGTGAGAGAGGGGGCGAGGATGAATAGGAATGGGGATCAAGTGTCGGAACAGGGATGGGATAGGGTGGGAGGCCTGGGAGAGTGAACAGAAATTGGTGGAGGTGTCTCTGGGACTAGTCAGAGACTGGGAAAGGGGAGGATTCCAGAAGACAATGGAGGGTTGACCCTAACTGAGACTCTTAGCAACTGGGGATATGGAGACTGAAGTGATCACCTCCTGTAACCAGGCAGGGCTTCCAGTGGAGGAGGGGGACATCAACCTGTCCACAAAACCTCCACCCCAAATTTGTCCTGGCCACAAGATGTGCAGGGATAAAAATGGAACAGAGACTGAGGGAATGGCCAACCAATGGCTGACCCAATTTGAGACCCATCCTGTAGGAGGGAGCCAATCCCTGAAACTATTGATGATACTCTGCTATGCTTTCAGACAGGAACCTACTATAACTGTCTTCAGAGAGGCTTTATCCAGCAGTTGATGGAAATGGATACAGAAGTCCACAGCTAAACATCAGGCAGAGCTCAGGGGGTGGTGTAGAAGAGTAGGGGAGAGGATTGAGAGAGCCAGAGGGGTAAGGACACTACAAGAAGATCTAGTGAGTCAACTAAACTGGGCCGGTGAGTGTTCACAGAGATTGAACCACCAACCAAAGAGCATGCATGGATTGGACCTAGGCCCCCTACACACTGGTAGCAGATGTACAGCTTGATTTTCATGGAAAGGAAGCTTTTTTTGACTCTGTTGCCTGCTTTTGTATTCCTTTCCTCTAGCTGGTCTGGGCCCAAGTGAGTGAGCACTCAGTCCTGGTGCAATCTGCTGTCTCAGGGTGTGTAGTACCTAAGTGGGGGTTTCCCCTTCTCTGAAGAGAAGGGGAGGGGTAATTGAAGGAGGTGTTTTGGAGGATGGAACTGGGAGGAAAGGAAGGAGCAGGTACTGTGACCTAGGAGCAAAATGAATAAACAAATTAAAGAAAGAAAGAAAGAAAGAAAGAAAGAAAGAAAGAAAGAAAGAAAGAAAGAAAGAAAAAAAGAAAGAGAGAAAGAGAAAGAATCCCAGAAGCTGCTTGTAGGTAACCATTCAGGTGTGAGCAATGGCATGTAAGAAATGATGGTACAATATTTATAAATATATAGGAATTAATTGACCTTTGGAAGAAATAGCCCCAAAAGCTGAAGAGGATAGCAATTGTTAAAGATGACTCCTTGAACACTAGTAAGGTGATGACATTGATTTTTCTGCACCTAATTTCACAGATATCCTAAGTGTCTAAAGAGACACAGGAGAGGCTTACTAGTTAAGAGCCTTGAAGTTTAGATATTGGACATCCGGGTATCCTACAAGGTCAGATCTCCAACTTTGAAACCAATGGGATATTTGGCTATGTTGAAAGAGTTGTATGCAAACTATTGACTCACAAGTAGAATCTAGATGGTATTATTTCACTCTCTACATTCTGTACCTCTCTATAGTCATTCCTATATAAAAGATCTAAAACTTGTTGCAGCTATAAATTAAAAAGTTACTTCTGATATAAAAAGCTCTCCTATTTGGCCATGTAGTCATCCCCATCTATGTGCAGATATGAGCTTTGAGACATGAAGGGATAAATGGACTTGAATGTAAATTCTCCTTTGAATTAAGAGCCTAAGAAACCTCTTTATCTGCCCTTTAAATGGATTGTCATTATTGAATAGGCAAGGATTTGTGTGACAAAAAGAAAAGGATGGGTCCCACCATGTGTATTCTTTGGGTGGTGGTTTAGTCCCTGGGAGCTCTGGGGTGGTCTGGTTGGTTGATGTTGTTCTTCTTATGGGGTTGCAAACCCCTTCAGCTCCTTCAGTCCTTTCTCTAACTCTTCCATTGAAGTTACCATGCTCAATCCAATGGTTGGCTGTGAGCATCTGCTTCTGTATATTTTAGGCTCTGGAAGAGCCTCTCAGGAGACAGCTATATCAGGCTCCTGTCAGCAAGCATATGTAGCAGAGCATTGTTTGGGATCAATAGGAGGAGAGACCCTTGGCCCTGAGAAGGCTCAATTCCCCAGTGCATGTGAATGCCAGGGGGTTGAGGTACGAATGGGTAGGTGGGTGGGAGGGTGAGCACTCTCATAGAAGCAGGGAGGGGAAGGATGGAATGGGGGTTTCCAGAGGGGAAATGGGGAAAGAGGATAACATTTGAAATGTAAATACATAAAATATCCCATAAATAAATAAATATGAAAAAATTTTAATAAATGAAATCGAGATTTTTTTTAAAAGAGAGGATAGCAATTGGTTTGAAAGAAAGAATTGTGTAATTTGTTTAATTTTTATTAAATTAAAATTTTATAAATGTTTAAATTATAAACTAAGATTATTATATTAATTTGCTGGAGTATACATTTAGAAGCAGTTAAATTCTCTTTACATACATATAAATGTTTTGACCAAATCCACCCTTCAGTCCTTCCCTTTCATCTCTTCCCTTATCTACCTGACCCCCTTTCCTTTTCAACTTCATATGGCTTATTTTTAAAGCCAGTCATTTGCCTTGTCATTCATGGCAAATACCACTTTGCTGTAGGTGTCCACTACTTCTGGTTCTTAAAATATTTCACCCCTTCCTCTTCCAAATGATCCTTTAGCCTTTGAAGAAGGAGCTATGATGTAGGAATCCCATTAAGAGCTACCGCAATCTTATTCTCTGCACATTGACCAGGTTTATGTTTCTCTATCTATTGATATCTGTGCCAAGGAAGGAGCTTCTCTAATGAGAGTTGAAAACTGTCCTATTCTATGGGTATAAGGGTAAGTACTTAGGGATCAATTTACTTTTATACCTATTTATTTAAGAGAATAATTATATTAGTGTTTCCTTATGAGTTAAGCAGCAATGTTTTGGGCCCAGTTAACTGTATCAGGCACGAGTACTATCTTGTGAAGCAGACCTTAAATTCAATCAGATTGTGGTTAGTTACTTTCATAACATTCACACCACTATTATGCAAGTGGGTACAGAAGAACAATGACAATACATGCTAGTGGATAGGGGACAATACACGCAAGGGGCCTCAGCCCTCCAACGAAGAACAACAGGCAACTAAAGAATGCTGAACACTAGAGAAATAGTCTTGCCCAGAGAAGAGCAAACCGAGTGGCTACTCACTACCAAATGCTCAGACTTGAAAACATATGCACAAGTAACATTATCCAGGCAGGTCAGCTGTTCTGGGCTGGGCATAAAAGGTAGAGCAGGGCTAGCTGTGCCTGTACCTGCTTCTGACACAGGTTGTTCACTAGTAGCAACCCCATGCCAGAGTGCATTGACTGACAATGAGAGGTGGCCTGTGGGAAAAGGGAAACTTGGGGAACATTGATGGCGAGTCACTGGAGATGTATTATATTGTGTAAGCTGGACACGTGGAAGCTTGGTAGGTGAAGAAAGAGCAGAATGCCTGGCAGAAACTAATTTTCTCTATTCATCTGAAATACCTGGACAACCTCAAGGGTACCTTTTCCAGCATGAATGAAGCTGCATCATGACAAACTGCATGTGGATCCTGAGAACTTCAGGGTTAAGTGGACCAGATGCTCTGCCCTCTGTTCATGTTCTTGTGCATTTTATCACTTCTTTCTCATTTGCTTTTTTCTCCACATCTCCCTTTATTTTTCTTCACTTAACATTCTTATTTTCTCAACTTTCCTTCACAAGCCTACATTACCCCTTTTCCCCATAATCTTTAACAAATCTCTTTCCCTCTTTCTCCGTCCCTTCCCCAAAGTCCCACCCTTTATTCATCTTCGAATCCTCTTTGTAGGACCACTTCCTGAGTAATGCATACTGCCTCTCATCTACTGTACATTTGGAAAACATCCTTTTATTGTTACCATCCCTTAAGCCTTTGAGAGGCTCATTAGGGAAGAGATGCACATGGTTCTAGAGTCTGTGCACCATTCTTTAAATAATAAGAATTTCATGATTTTTAGGCATAGTGATTGCAAAGATAAGGAAAGAAGAAGAATGAATGTCTGAGGCTAGAAGGCCTGAAAGTCATATTAGAGATGAGGCAACCGCAGATGCTGAAAAAGAGCCCACCATGGAACTAAATAATTAAGTGGTAAATATAAATATTATTACAAATGCAGAAATACATACATTTACATTCTTTTTATTTTAGAAGTAATTTCCTGAAAATCCATGGTGTTGGTGTAATTTCTTAGAAGACTAGCTTGGTTTCTGTTAACCGTGTGTGTGTGTGTGTGTGTGTGTGTGTGTGTGTGTGTTCTTCCCCACAGCTCTTGGGAAACATGGTAGAGATTATACTGTTTCTCCACTTTGGCAAGGAATTCACCCCAGCAGTGCAGGCTGCTTTGCAGATATTTGTGGCTACTGTAGCCGTGGCTCTGGCTGACAATTACTACAGAGGCCTTGGACATTTCCTCAAGAGTACTGGAACATTATTTTCTATGCACAAGGAGATATGTCCACCTTTACAGCTTCTCCCAAGTAAAAAAAATTAGCTAAATTTCATTTTTCTTTATGTTGTTACTTTGTTTTTTTCTAGGGCTGGGAAAGGTCCTAGAGAGCCTATAAGTAGGAAGATTTACTAGGGTGTTAGTGAAGACTATTAAAATTGTACCAGTATATGTAATATATTATGTGCAATAATAAATATGCATATGTAATTCTTAACTGAATTGGAGAAAGCTGAAGAAGAACTTATTATTTTCTCCATGGCCAAGAAAAATCTAAGTGAATTTTGATTATGTGCATCCACTGAGGAGTTGAGATAGGTAAAATGGGAAGAGAAATCTTCCATCAATGGAGGAGAGGCTATTAAAAATTGTGTAAATCTTCTGGGATCAAGGAACAACACAGAATCCGTTTTAATTTGTTTGGTAACTTAATGAGAGAAAGGCAGTTTTTTTTTGCTTTTTTTTTTTGGTTCTTTTTTTCAGAGCTGGGGACCGAACCCAGGGCCTTGCGCTTCCTAGGCAAGCGCTCTACCACTGAGCCAAATCCCCAACCCCTTGAAAGGCAGTTTTTATTTATATATTTATATTTATTTAATTTTAATTCAGATTGTGGATCCTAGAGGTTTGCCTGTGCTCCAATTGTTGCTCTTACATCTATGCATATATGAGCAGAACT
This sequence comes from Rattus rattus, assembly GCF_011064425.1. Classification (NCBI taxonomy): domain Eukaryota; kingdom Metazoa; phylum Chordata; class Mammalia; order Rodentia; family Muridae; genus Rattus; species Rattus rattus. The sequence continues at coordinate 101,811,091 of NC_046155.1, forward strand.
AGCTGAACTCTAGTGGGTCACAAAAGGAGGATATAAAGTAAGGATCAGGTAAGAGTTTCTGGGAAGACTGGGGAAATGACTTGAGAGAGCAGTTGTGATCAAAATACATTGTATATCGGTATGGAATTCTAAACAATGAAAAATATATTTTAAAATTTGAAAAACACAACTGGATTATAATGTATGTGTATTCGCAAGGGACATCAAGTGCCATTACTATTGAATATTTGTTGCTGGTGATGACCAAGATGAAGAAAGATGTTTCTGAATAGTGAAACACCTAGATAAGGTAGAGAAACACTATAAATAGAAAAGGATCATCCTGTTCTCGGTTTAGGCAGGGGATGAAGATCCAAAGGCCTTGATGATAAAAAGAGAGGGAGCTTTGGAGTGCTAGGGTGCTACACTGAATCAGAAATACCTCTTCTCTTTACATTCCAGCCTTCAACATCAAGAAACCAAACTACAGACATTCTTCTTAGCCTGAGAAGTGAAAGGGTATTATATGGGGAAAATAAGAACAGAAAGAATGTACGTTTTGGAAGATCTATAGAGATCTAAAAGAAAAAATTGACAAAGTAGACAGATTGAACAAAGAACCATGCAGAGAAATTGGGAGTTGGAGATCTTAGTATTTCTATCATATGATAAAGCACCATGATAAAAGCCATTGGGGAGGAAAACATTTACATATCTCAGTCCTCTCAATTCTTACTCACTTGGGGATGGATGGGGGGATGTCAGAGCAAGACCTCAAGTCATGAACCTGGAGGGAGGAACTAAAGCAGAGGACATGGAGGAACACTGTTTATTGATTGTTCCTCATGGCTTGCTTAGTCTGCTTTCTTATAGCATCATGAAACACGTGCTGAGGGGTGACACCGTCCTCCATGGGCTGCCCACTAGCACCAGTTATATTTTTTTATTATTTTTTTAATCTTTATTAACTTGAGTATTTCTTATTTATATTTCGATTGTTATTCCCCTTCCCAGTTTCCGGGCCAACATCTCCCTAACCCCTCCACCTCCCCTTCTATATGGGTGTTCCCCTACCCATCCTCCCCCCATTACCATTCTCCCCCAACAATAACGTTCACTAGATGTTCAGTCTTGGCAGGACCAAGGGCTTCCCCTTCCACTGGTGCTCTTACTAGGCGATTCATTGCTAGCCATGAGGTTGGAGCCCAGGGTCAGTCCATGTATATATAGTCTTTGGGTAGTGGTTTAGTCCCCGGAAGCTCTGGTTGGTTGGCATTGTTGTTCATATGGGGTCTCGAGCCCCTTCAAGCTCTTTCAGTCCTTTCTCTGATTCCTTCAATGGGGGTCCTGTTCTCAGTTCAGTGATTTTCTGCTGGCATTCGCCTATGTATTTGCTGTATTCTGGCTGTGTCTCTCGGGAGAGATCTACATCTGTTTCCTGTCAGCCTGCACTTCTTTGCTTCATCCATCTTATCTAATTGGGTGGCTGTATATGTATGGGCCACATGTGGGGCAGGCTCTGAATGGGTGTTCCTTCTGCCTCTTTTCTAAACTTTGCCTCAGATGTCCTTCAACAGAGGAACAGATACAGAGAGTATGGTACATTTATACAGTGGAATACTACTCAGCTATTGCAAATAATGACTACATGAAATTCTGAGGCAAATGGATGGAACTAGAAAGTATCCTCTTGAGTGAGGTAACCCAGTCAGAAAACAACACACTTGGTATGCACTCTCTTGGATATTAGCCTAAAAGCCTGGAATTCCCAAAAAATAATTACAGACTATATGAAGCTCAAGAAAAAGAAAGACCATAATGTGGATGCTTAAGTCCTTCTTAAAAGGGTGAACAAAATACCTAAAGGAGGAAATACAGGGACAAAGAGTGGAGCAGGAACTAAAAGAAAGGTCATCCTGTGACTGTCCTACCTGGAGATCCATCCCATATGCAGCCACCAAATCCAGCCACTATTGCTGATGCCAACAAGTGCTTGCTGACAGGAATCTGATATTGATTTCTCCTGAAAGGCTCTGCCAGAGTTTTATAGATGAGGACACTTGTAGCTAACCATCCAACTGAGCATGGGGACCCCATTGGAGGAGTTAGAGAAAGGTCTGAAGGAGCTGAAGGGGTTTTCAACCCCATAGGAAGAAGAGCAATTTGAATTATTCAGAATCCCTCAGGACTAAACCACCAACAAAAGAGTATATACATGGAGGGACCCATGCCTCCAGCTGCATATGCAGCAGAGGATGGTAGTGTCTGGCATCAATAGGAGAAGCTCTTGGTCCTGTGAAGACTGGTTTCCCCAGCATAGGAGAATGTTAGTGTATTAAGTTGGGAATGATTGGGTGGGAGTATCTTCCTAGAAGTAGGGGGAGGAGGGGAAAGGGAATAACATTTGAAATGTAAATACAGAAATTATTCAATAATAAATAAAAATAGTCAACAAATGAAATATTTAAGACCAGTTAAAGATGTTGATAACTGATATTATATTTTGTTTTTTGTAATTTTTTCATTGCTTACATTAACATTAAATGTTATAAAAATAATAATAAAAAAGAATAGAGAGAATAAGAATACCTAGATTTTAAGGCTCATTACTGGTGTCTTATGCAATTTCCCTTAGGTGAAAGCATTTATTTTTCTTAATAAATCTATCTTCAATATCCAGGAATGGGTTGATGTCAAATCTCTTCTTCATAGAGTCGGACAACTTTTATTCTCATGGAGTTACTAGAATTAACACAATAGGTAATATACCCTCAATTTCTTTTTCTTTCTATAACCATCCAGGTTATGCTCAATTCTGGAAACAAAATATACGTTCCAAGTTTTCTTTACTCTACTCTCTGTTACAGTAAGATTTTGAGATGATTACATTAATACGTGACCTTTATTTACAGAACGATCTGTGTAGGCACAGAATAAAATAACCCAAATATTATGAGATTGAGCCCTTGTCATAAGGCATAAAAATGCAACTCTACATGAACTAAAGACTTAGAGTAAAATGAGAAACTAGAAACCATAAAGAATAAAATGTAGGACCCATTAAAATAGTTCTGACCCAGGTATTTCATGTCCTCTTGAATGCAGCATCCAGTGCTCTAAAATCTATATACCATTGTTCTCAAAGCAGTGTCTTCCATTTAAAATTTTTATAACTGTCCCATAATTCCTATAAGTAGGACTTTTGCCTAGCTAGAAGGATAGGATGAGCAATCCCTTTTGCAGTAGGTAGAGCCCTTGCCTACTTTTTTCTTGGTTTGATGAACATTAGTAGTAGACACTGGTTCAAAGAGAGCTAGATGGTGGTGTACATCATTTCACAGTTGGACTCCTTGACTGAATCCTAATTATAATGTATTAGTTTTATTTTTCTCTGAAGCAGATGGAGCTGGTAGCTTTTCCCACATTGCTTCTAGGTCCTGGTGAAGTGGGGTGGGTTCTAGTCCAGTAATGCTCTCTGGATCTGTAAGAAGAACCAGAGGCCTGGATCAACTGGAGCTGGAGGTGTGGATGCAAATTCTCCCACACTCCTTTTCTAAGAAACAAAGACACTTTGCAGAATGTGTTTTTAAAAGTTATCTAGTAACTACACATCCAATAGTACTGAGAGTTCCAAAAATCCACAGGCTTTCAGGACAGAGACAGAGCTACTCCAGAATCATTTCAGGAAGCATAATCTTACATTCCTGAGCAAGGAAAATCTTCCTAAAAATCAGGCATGAAGTAAGAACCAGAAGTAGTCACTCTGGGCATCCACGATAGAGCCTAACATGACTGATAGAAGCTTCTTTAAAAAGTCAATGAAATGATTCCTGATGACATTCTCATATACTCATAGATTGGTGCCCAGTTCAGTCATCATGAGATTCATCATTCAACAACGGATAGGAGCAGATTCAGAGCCACAGTCAAAAACTAGGAAGAGCAACAGGATCCCCAAAGAAGAGGAAGAGGAGGAATTCTAGGAGGCAGAGGAGTTGAGGACTCGACCAGAACATGAATGACTAAACAAGTAAACAGGACTTATAGGGATAGGGAGAGAGACAGAGAGACAGAGACACACAGAGAGAAACAGAGACAGACAGATTAAGAGACAGAGATGGAGAGAGACAGAGAAGCAGAGACAGAGCAAGAGCTGAGCTAATCTACTGCTAAGAAGTGCTTGCTACTTCTCCTCATGGTTCAACACTTTCACATATCTCTCTCACACACATGAGTCATTCTCACCCTATGTCCCTCCCTCATCCTCTCATGCTGAAGCCTCCCTTCTGAGATCCTCCTCCTCCTTTCATGTCTTCTCTTTGTGTGAACCTCAGAGCTTATTTAAGGCTTCGTGGGGTTTTTAACATCAGAAAGGTAGTTTTTCTTAGCATGAAAAGTTGAGGACATTTTATGTTAGAGTTTTGAGGATGGAAGGTAAAATGAGACTGGGAGGGAATGAAGATGAAACGTGAATAATTTAACAGTAATGGCAAATATAGAGAAGGAGCAAATGGGACTAGGTAAGGAGTATCAAGCAAGTAAATGATTGTATGCAAACATAGTATACACATAGAAGCAGAATGAGTGACTGAATCAGTGAGGGTGAGGGAAGTGAGAAGAGAGAGAGAGAGAGAGAGAGAGAGAGAGAGAGAGAGAGAGAGAGAGAGAGAGAGAATATTCTTGAACACAGGAAACACACAGGGAGAAAGACATACAAGCTCCTCGCTACTGGATTTCCTTGTCAGTAGGAAAACCTTTCTTCTTGCCCTCCCTCTTTCTTTCTCTCTTTCTATTTTCCCTTCCTTTCTCTCTCTCTCCTTTTCTTCACCCTTTCTCTTTCACAAAACTTTCCATTTAAGTGACAGGAAGTCCTTCTGATGTTCCAGACATCTGCAGATGATGACAGACAGAAAAACAGAGCTGGACCATTCAATCTTTCCTTCCAGATAATGGGTTCTGTGAAAATTACTACTAATTTTGGGTACAGCTAGCTTCGAATTCATTTTTTTCTGCATTGAGAGTTCTTTGTTTCCATTTCTCCATCTCAAGAACTAAAAGAGAGGGAAATATCCAAGACATGATCAATTCAGCTGCATGGTACTTCCTCCAAATTACCTGATTAAATGAACAAATTATAGAAACAAGGAAACACATAAAACATACTTGAAATAAATGAATACATATTTATTTTCCTACCCAAAGATTTCTTCCAAAGACGAAGAAAACCAATAGAAGAATGATTATTTTGTCTTTTTCTTATGTTCTCTAATCTACATTAGTGGGGGGAGATCCTCTCATGCACTCAAACTAAAAACAAGAAAGAAACAACGCCCCCAAAAGCAAAACAAACAAAAAAATTCAGGCAAATTTTCTCATGTATAAAGGGCTTTAAATTTTCATTTTTATAGTAAACAATATCGAAGAGGTAATATCTAACAGACAAATTATGTTATTAATGCAAAAATTCATAAATACAATATTTAAAGATGTTTTAGAGACAGAGTTTGCTGCAAGGGTAAGAACACACACTATGCAGAGTGAGGACCTGGAACTCATATGCCTAAGCCTGTACCATAGCCACCCTGAGTAGGTATGGCTATCATCTCTGAAGCCTCACCCTGCAGAGGCACACCCTCACATTGGCCAATCTGCTCAAGCAGGACAGAGTGATGAGGAGGATCTGCATATAAAGCAGAACAGAACCAGTAGCTTCTTATAATTGCTTCTGACATAGTTGTATTGACTCGCAACCTCAGGAACAGACACCATGGTGCACCTAACTGATGCTGAGAAGGCTACTGTTAGTGGCCTGTGGGGAAAGGTGAACCCTGATAATGTTGGCGCTGAGGCCCTTGGCAGGTTGGTATCCAGGTTACAAGGTAGCTCCTAAGTAGAAGTTTGGTGCTTGGAGACAGAGGTCTGCATTCCAGCCGGCACTCACTTTTATTGTCTCCTGGCTATGTTTCCCTTTGTAGGCTGATGGTTGTCTACCCTTGGACCCAGAGGTACTTTGATAGCTTTGGGGACCTGTCCTCTGCCTCTGCTATCATGGGTAACCCCAAGGTGAAGGCCCATGGCAAGAAGGTTATAGATGCCTTCAATGATGGCCTGAAACACTTGGACAACCTCAAGGGCACCTTTGCTCATCTGAGTGAACTGCACTGTGACAAGCTGCATGTGGATCCTGAGAACTTCAGGGTGAGTCTGATGGGCTCCCCCCTGGGTGTCCTTCCTGTGGCTTTCCTGCTCACCTTCCTATCAGAAGGAAAGAGGAAGCAACTCTAGGGAGCAGTTTTAATGACGGTGTGTGGATATGCCCTGTGGAGTGTTGACAGGAGTCCAGTTATTTTATCCTCTCCTCACAATCACTTCTCCCTCTCACTCTGTTCTTCTATGTTGTCATTTCCTCTTTCTTTGGTAAACTGTTAATTTTCAGTTGCAGTTTTAAAGTACATCTTTTATGTACTTTCTCTTTTGTTTCAAGTGTTTCCTGCTACTTTACTCTGAGGACGTAAAGATAAATGATTCACTCATTCCACAGCTGTAAGGAATAGTAGAACAATAATTGGCTTTCAGGCTTAGATGATAGGGAAGAATATATTTTGCATATAAATTTTGTCTGCTAGAAGAATTCTTATCAAAATTGACCAGGAGAACTCAGTAGTCATTCTGCCTATCTTTTAAGATTATAACTGCAAACTCCATTTGAAATGGGCCTGCAGTGTCTGATATTGTTGTTCTACTTCATGTTGAAACATCTTCCCTCTTCCCACAGCTCCTGGGCAATATGATTGTGATTGTGCTGGGCCACCACCTGGGCAAGGAATTCACCCCCTGTGCACAGACTGCCTTCCAGAAGGTGGTAGCTGGAGTGGCCAGTGCCCTGGCTCACAAGTACCACTAAACCTCTTTTCCTGCTCTTGTCTTTGTGCAATGGTCAATTGTTCCCAAGAGAGCATCTGTCAGTTGTCAAAATGACAAAGACCTTTGAAAATCTGTCCTACTAATAAAAGGCATTTACTTTCACTGCAATGGTGTGTTAAATTAATTGTGTCTCATAGAAGGGTTCATGCTTAGGTTTCAAGATACAAAGTAGTGAGGGTTCAGTTCTGACCTTGGGGAAATAAATGATTTGTGCTTCATGATATATGCTGGGACAGTAAGCTGTAAGGCACAGCTCCTAATGCTCCCCTCTGAACACCTAAGAGAAAATTCAAGACATGGTTTCATTTACACACTAGATTTTGGTTACATTTTATGTAAATTACTTGTTTTCTCTAGTTTTCCTCATAAATGTTTCTTGTCTTTTCTCTTACCTACCCAGCACCTCACAGATTTCTAGCCAATAATTCTTCTTGCCTAAAATTACCACTTTTCTCTAAAGTTTTCCCTCCATGTTTACCTACCTACATTATTTTTCCTGAATCTGTTACCTTAGACATCTCCAATAGCAATAGAGGTAGGCTTAAAGAGAGAATAGAAGTGCTCTGTTTGTTACAACATGCCTCCACAGTCAATATTCACTATGAGTTTTCAAATGGTGCTTTCTCTGGGACCTTCACACATCACACCATGTTCTGGCCTGAGTTAGGAGTTAAGAATGAGAGAAATATAAGAAATGGCACCCTTCACAATAGTCACAAATAATGTAAAATACATCAGTGTGACTCTAACCAAGCAAGCGAAAGATTTGTATGACAAGAACTTCAAATCTCCAGAGAACCAAATAATTCTATTGAAAATGGGGTACATTTGCAACTAAGGAATATTGAATGACTGAGAAGCACCTAAAGAAAATGTTCAGCATCCTTATTCATCAGGGAAATGCAAATAAAAATAGCCCTGAGATTCACTCTTACACCAGTCAGAATGGCTAAGTTCAGAAACTCAGGAGACAGCAGATGCTGGTGGTTTGCAAGCTGGTACAACTCTGGAAATAAGTCTGGAGGTTCTTTAGAAAATTGGACATAATGCTACCTGAGGACCTGACTATATCACTCCTGGGCACACACTCAAAAGATGATCCAACATGTGACAAGGACACATGTTCCACTATGTTCATAACAGCCTTATTTATATTAGGCAGAAGCTGGAAAAAACTCAGATGTCCTTCAACAGAGGAACAGATACAGAGAGTATGGTACATTTATACAGTGGAATACTACTCAGCTATTGCAAATAATGACTACATGAAATTCTGAGGCAAATGGATGGAACTAGAAAGTATCCTCTTGAGTGAGGTAACCCAGTCAGAAAACAACACACTTGGTATGCACTCTCTTGGATATTAGCCTAAAAGCCTGGAATTCCCAAAAAATAATTACAGACTATATGAAGCTCAAGAAAAAGAAAGACCATAATGTGGATGCTTAAGTCCTTCTTAAAAGGGTGAACAAATAGTGATAAAAACTGCATGGTATTGGTACAGAGACAGACAGATAGACCAATGGAACAGAATTGAAGACCCAGAAATGAACCCACACACCTATGGGCACTTGATTTTTTGACAAAGGAGCCAAAACCATCCAATGGAAAAAAATAGCATTTTCAGCAAATGGTGCTGGTTCAACTGGAGGTCAACATGTAGAAGAATGCAGATCGATCCATGCTTATCACCCTGTACAAAGCTTAAGTCCAAGTGGATCAAGGACCTCCACATCAAACCAGATACACTCAAACTAATAGAAGAAAAACTAGGGAAGCATTTGGAACACATGGGCACTGGAAAAAATCTCCTGAACAAAACACCCATGGCTTATGCTCTAAGATCAAGAATCGACAAATGGGATCTCATAAAACTGCAAAGCTTCTGTAAGGCAAAGGACACTGTGGTTAGGACAAAACGGCAACCAACAGATTGGGAAAAGATCTTTACCAATCCTACAACAGATAGAGGGCTTATATCCAAAATATACAAAGAACTGAAGAAGTTAGACAGCAGGGAGGCAAATAACCCTATTAAAAAATGGGGTTCAGAGCTAAACAGAGAATTCACAGCTGAGGAATGCCGAATGGCTGAGAAACACCTAAAGAAATGTTCAACATCGTTAGTCATAAGGGAAATGCAAATCAAAACAACCCTGAGATTTCACCTCACACCAGTGAGAATGGCTAAGATCAAAAACTCAGGTGACAGCAAATGCTGGCGAGGATGTGGAGAAAGAGGAACACTCCTCCATTGTTGGTGGGGTTGCAGACTGGTACAACCATTCTGGAAATCAGTCTGGAGGTTTCTCAGAAAATTGGACATTGAACTGCCTGAGGATCCAGCTATACCTCTCTTGGGCATATACCCAAAAGATGCCCCAACATATACAAAAGACACGTGCTCCACTATGTTCATCGCAGCCTTATTTATAATAGCCAGAAGCTGGAAAGAACCCAGATGCCCTTCAACAGAGGAATGGATACAGAAAATGTGGTACATCTACACAATGGAATATTACTCAGCTATCAAAACCAATGACTTTATGAAATTTGTAGGCAAATGGTTGGAACTGGAAACTATCATCCTGAGTGAGCTAACCCAATCACAGAAAGACATACATGGTATGTACTCATTGATAAGTGGCTATTAGCCCAAATGCTTGAATTACCCTAGATGCCTAGAACAAATGAAACTCAAGACGGATGATCAAAATGTGAATGCAGATCGCTCCTGAGAGACACAGCCAGAATACAGCAAATACAGAGGCGTATGCCAGCAGGAAACCACTGAACTGAGAACAGGACCCCTGTTGAAGGAATCAGAGAAAGAACTGGAAGAGCTTGAAGGAACTCGAGACCCCATATGTACAGCAATGCCAACCAACCAGAGCTTCCAGGGACTAAGCCACTATCCAAAGACTATACATGGACTGACCCTGGACTCTGACCTCGTAGGGTTGCAATGAATATCCTAGTAAGAGCACCAGTGGAAGGGGAAGCCCTGGGTCCTGCTAAGACTGAACCCCTAGTGAACTAGACTGTTGGGGAGAGGGCAGCAATGGGGGAGGGTTGGGAGGGGAACACCCATAAGGAAGGGGAGGGGGAGGGGGATGTTTGCCCGGAAACGGAAAAAGGGAATAACACTCAAAATGTATATAATAAATACTCAAGTTAATAATAATAAAAAAAAAAAAAAAAAAAAGGGTGAACAAAATACCTAAAGGAGGAAATACAGGGACAAAGAGTGGAGCAGGAACTAAAAGAAAGGTCATCCTGTGACTGTCCTACCTGGAGATCCATCCCATATGCAGCCACCAAATCCAGCCACTATTGCTGATGCCAACAAGTGCTTGCTGACAGGAATCTGATATTGATTTCTCCTGAAAGGCTCTGCCAGAGTTTTATAGATGAGGACACTTGTAGCTAACCATCCAACTGAGCATGGGGACCCCATTGGAGGAGTTAGAGAAAGGTCTGAAGGAGCTGAAGGGGTTTTCAACCCCATAGGAAGAACAACAATATCAATTATTCAGAATCCCTCAGGACTAAACCACCAACAGAACAGTATATACATGGAGGGACCCATGCCTCCAGCTGCATATGCAGCAGAGGATGGTATTGTCTGGCATCAATAGGAGAAGCTCTTGGTCCTGTGAAGACTGGTTTTTCTTAGCATGAAAAGTTGAGGACATTTTATGTTAGAGTTTTGAGGATGGAGGTAAAATGAGACTGGGAGGGCATGAAGATGAAACTTGAATAATTTAACAGTAATGACAAATATAGAGAAGGAGCAAATGGGACTAGGTAAGGACTATCAAGCAAGAAAATGATTGTATGCAAACATAGTATACACATAGAAGCAGAATGAGTGACTGAATCAGTGAGGGTGAGGGAAGTGAGGAGAGAGAGAGAGAGAGAGAGAGAGAGAGAGAGAGAGAGAGAGAGAGAGAATATTCTTGAACATAGGAAAAACACAAGGAGAAAGTCATTCAAGCTCCTTGCTACTGGATTTCCTTGTCAGTAGGAAAACCTTTCTTCTTTCCCTCCCTCTTTCTTTCTCTCCTTCTATTTTCCCTTCCTTTCTCTCTCTCTCCTTTTCTTCACCCTTTCTCTTTCACAAAACTTTCCATTTAAGTGACAGGAAGTCCTTCTGATGTTCCAGACATCTGCAGATGATGACAGACAGAAAAACAGAGCTGGACCATTCAATCTTTCCTTCCAGATAATGGGTTCTGTGAAAATTACTACTAATCTTTGGGTACAGCTAGCTTCGAATTCATTTTTTTCTGCATTGAGAGTTCTTTGTTTCCATTTCTCCATCTCAAGAACTAAAAGAGAGAGAAATATCCAAGACATGATCAATTCAGCTGCATGCTACTTCCTCCAAATTACCTGATTAAATGAACAAATTATAGAAACAAGGAAACACATAAAACATACTTGAAATAAATGAATACATATTTATTTTCCTACCCAAAGATTTCTTCCAAAGACGAAGAAAACCAATAGAAGAATGATTATTTTGTCTTTTTCTTATGTTCTCTAATCTACATTAGTGGGGGGAGATCCTCTCATGCACTCAAACTAAAAACAAGAAAGAAACAACGCCCCCAAAAGCAAAACAAACAAAAAAATTCAGGCAAATTTTCTCATGTACAAAGGGTTTTAAATTTTCATTTTTATAGTAAACAATATCGAAGAGGTAATATCTAAGAGACAAATTATGTTATTAATGCAAAAATTCATAAATACAATATTTAAAGATGTTTTAGAGACAGAGTTTGCTGCAAGGGTAAGAACACACACTATTCAGAGTGAGGACCTGGAACTCATGTGCCTAAGCCTGTACCATAGCCACCCTGAGTAGGTATGGCTATCATCTCTGAAGCCTCACCCTGCAGAGGCACACCCTCACATTGGCCAATCTGCTCACACAGGACAGAGTTATCAGGAGGCAGAATTTGGCATATAAAGCAGAACAGAACCAGTCGCTTCTTATAATTGCTTCTGACATAGTTGTGTTGACTCGCAACCTCAGGAACAGACACCATGGTGCACCTAACTGATGCTGAGAAGGCTACTGTTAGTGGCCTGTGGGGAAAGGTGAACCCTGATAATGTTGGCGCTGAGGCCCTTGGCAGGTTGGTATCCAGGTTACAAGGTAGCTCCTAAGTAGAAGTTTGGTGCTTGGAGACAGAGGTCTGCATTCCAGCTGGCACTCACTTTTATTGTCTCCTGGCTATGTTTCCCTTTGTAGGCTGATGGTTGTCTACCCTTGGACCCAGAGGTACTTTGATAGCTTTGGGGACCTGTCCTCTGCCTCTGCTATCATGGGTAACCCCAAGGTGAAGGCCCATGGCAAGAAGGTGATAGACGCCTTCAATGATGGCCTGAAACACTTGGACAACCTCAAGGGCACCTTTGCTCATCTGAGTGAACTGCACTGTGACAAGCTGCATGTGGATCCTGAGAACTTCAGGGTGAGTCTGATGGGCTCCCCCTGGGTGTTCTTCCGGTGGCTTTCCTGCTCACCTTCCTATCAGAAGGAAAGAGGAAATCACTCTAGGGAGCACTTTTGATGATGATGTGTGGGTGTGCCCTGTGGAGTGTTGACAGGAGTCCAGTTATTTTATCCTCTACTCACAATCACTTTTCCCTCTCACTCTGTTCTTCTATGTTGTCATTTCCTCTTTCTTTGGTAAACTGTTAATTTTCAGTTGCAGTTTTAAAGTACATCTTTTATGTACTTTCTCTTTTGTTTCAAGTGTTTCCTGCTACTTTACTCTGAGGACGTAAAGATAAATGATTCACTCATTCCACAGCTGTAAGGAATAGTAGAACAATAATTGGCTTTCAGGCTTAGATGATAGGGAAGAATATATTTTGCATATAAATTTTGTCTGCTAGAAGAATTCTTATCAAAATTGACCAGGAGAACTCAGTAGTCATTCTGCCTATCTTTTAAGATTATAACTGCAAACTCCATTTGAAATGGGCCTGCAGTGTCTGATATTGTTGTTCTACTTCATGTTGAAACATCTTCCCTCTTCCCACAGCTCCTGGGCAATATGATTGTGATTGTGCTGGGCCACCACCTGGGCAAGGAATTCACCCCCTGTGCACAGACTGCCTTCCAGAAGGTGGTAGCTGGAGTGGCCAGTGCCCTGGCTCATAAGTACCACTAAACCTCTTTTCCTGCTCTTGTCTTTGTGCAATGGTCAATTGTTCCCAAGAGAGCATCTGTCAGTTGTCAAAATGACAAAGACCTTTGAAAATCTGTCCTACTAATAAAAGGCATTTACTTTCACTGCAATGGTGTGTTAAATTAATTGTGTCTCATAGAAGGGTTCATGCTTAGGTTTCAAGATACAAAGTAGTGAGGGTTCAGTTCTGACCTTGGGGAAATAAATGATTTGTGCTTCATGATATATGCTGGGACAGTAAGCTGTAAGGCACAGCTCCTAATGCTCCCCTCTGAACACCTAAGAAAAATTCAAGACATGGTTTCATTTACACACTAGATTTTGGTTACATTTTATGTAAATTACTTGTTTTCTCTAGTTTTCCTCATAAATGTTTCTTGTCTTTTCTCTTACCTACCCAGCACCTCACAGATTTCTAGCCAATAATTCTTCTTGCCTAAAATTACCACTTTTCTCTAAAGTTTTCCCTCCATGTTTACCTACCTACATTATTTTTCCTGAATCTGTTACCTTAGACATCTCCAATAGCAATAGAGGTAGGCTTAAAGAGAGAATAGAAGTGCTCTGTTTGTTACAACATGCCTCCACAGTCAATATTCACTATGAGTTTTCAAATGGTGCTTTCTCTGGGACCTTCACACATCACACCATGTTCTGGCCTGAGTTAGGAGTTAAGAATGAGAGAAATATAAGAAATGGCACCCTTCACAATAGTCACAAATAATGTAAAATACATCAGTGTGACTCTAACCAAGCAAGCGAAAGATTTGTATGACAAGAACTTCAAATCTCCAGAGAACCAAATAATTCTATTGAAAATGGGGTACATTTGCAACTAAGGAATATTGAATGACTGAGAAGCACCTAAAGAAAATGTTCAGCATCCTTATTCATCAGGGAAATGCAAATAAAAATAGCCCTGAGATTCACTCTTACACCAGTCAGAATGGCTAAGTTCAGAAACTCAGGAGACAGCAGATGCTGGTGGTTTGCAAGCTGGTACAACTCTGGAAATAAGTCTGGAGGTTCTTTAGAAAATTGGACATAATGCTACCTGAGGACCTGACTATATCACTCCTGGGCACACACTCAAAAGATGCTCCAACATGTAACAAGGACACATGTTCCACTATGTTCATAACAGCCTTATTTATATTAGGCAGAAGCTGGAAAGAACTCAGATGTCCTTCAACAGAGGAACAGATACAGAAAGTATGGTACATTTATACAGTGGAATACTACTCAGCTATTGCAAATAATGACTACATGAAATTCTGAGGCAAATGGATGGAACTAGAAAGTATCCTCTTGAGTGAGGTAACCCAGTCAGAAAACAACACACTTGGTATGCACTCACTGATAAGTGGATATTAGCCTAAAAGCCTGGAATTCCCAAAAAATAATTTAAAACCTGGAATTCCCAAAAAATAATTTAAAAGCCTGGAATTCCCAAAAAATAATTACAGACTATATGAAGCCCAAGAAAAAGAAAGACCATAATGTGGATGCTTAAGTCCTTCTTAAAAGGGTGAACAAAATACCTAAAGGAGGAAATACAGGGACAAAGAGTGGAGCAGGAACTAAAAGAAAGGTCATCCTGTGACTGTCCTACCTGGAGATCCATCCCATATGCAGCCACCAAATCCAGCCACTATTGCTGATGCCAACAAGTGCTTGCTGACAGGAATCTGTTATTGATTTCTCCTGGAAGGCTCTGCCAGAGTTTTATAGATGAGGACACTTGTAGCTAACCATCCAACTGAGCATGGGGACCCCATTGGAGGAGTTAGAGAAAGGTCTGAAGGAGCTGAAGGGGTTTTCAACCCCATAGGAAGAACAACAATATCAATTATTCAGAATCCCTCGGGACTAAACCACCAACAAAAGAGTATATACATGGAGGGACCCATGCCTTCAGCTGCATATGCAGCAGAGGATGGTAGTGTCTGGCATCAATAGGAGAAGCTCTTGATCCTGTGAAGACTGGTTTCCCCAGCATAGGAGAATGTTAGTGTATTAAGTTGGGAATGATTGGGTGGGAGTATCTTCCTAGAAGTAGGGGGAGGAGGGGAAAGGGAATAACATTTGAAATGTAAATACAGAAATTATTCAATAATAAATAAAAATAGTCAACAAATGAAATATTTAAGACCAGTTAAAGATGTTGATAACTGATATTATATTTTGTTTTTTGTAATTTTTTCATTGCTTACATTAACATTAAATGTTATAAAAATAATAATAAAAAAGACTAGAGAGAATAAGAAAACCTAGTTTTTAAGGCTCATTACTGGTGTCTTATGCAATATCCCTTAGATGAAAGCACTTATTTTTCTTAATAAATATATCTTCAATATCCAGGAATGGGCTGATGTCAAATTTCTTGTTAATAGAGTCAGACAACTTTTATTCTCATGGAGTTACTAGAATTAACACAATAGGTAATATACCCTCAATTTCTTTTTCTTTCTATAACCATCCAGGTTATGCTCAATTCTGGAAACAAAATATACGTTCCAAGTTTTCTTTACTCTACTCTCTGTTACAGTAAGATTTTGAGATGATTACATTAATACGTGACCTTTATTTACAGAACGATCTGTATAGGCACAGAATAAAATAACCCAAATATTATGAGATTGAGCCCTTGTCATAAGGCATAAAAATGCAACTCTACATGAACTAAAGACTTAGAGTAAAATGAGAAACTAGAAACCATAAAGAATAAAATGTAGGACCCATTAAAATAGTTCTGAGCCCAGGTATTTCATGTCCCTCTTGAATGCAGCATCCAGTGCTCTAAAATCTATATACCATTGTTCTCAAAGCAGTGTCTTCCATTTAAACTTTTTATAACTGTCCCATAATTCCTATAAGTAGGACTTTTGCCTAGCTAGAAGGGTAGGATGAGCAATCCCCTTTGCAGTAGGTAGAGCCCTTGCCTACTTTTTTCTTGGTTTGATGAACATTAGTAGTAGACACTGGTTCAAAGAGAGCTAGATGGTGGTGTACATCATTTCACAGTTGGACTCCTTGACTGAATCCTAATTATAATGTATTAGTTTCATTTTTCTCTGAAGCAGATGGAGCTGGTAGCTTTTCCCACATTGCTTCTAGGTCCTGGTGAAGTGGGGGTGGGTTCTAGTCCAGTAATACTCTCTGGATCTGTAAGAAGAACCAGAGGCCTGGTTGAATGTTACCCTCTGGATCAACTGGAGCTGGAGGTGTGGATGCAAATTCTCCCACACTCCTTTTCTAAGAAACAAAGACACTTTGCAGAATGTGTTTTTAAAAGTTATCTAGTAACTACACATCCAGTAGTACTGAGAGTTCCAAAAATTCACAGGCTTTCAGGACAGAGATAGAGCTACTCCAGAATCATTTCAGGAAGCATAATCTTACATTCCTGAGCAAGGAAAATCTTCCTAAAAATCAGGCATGAAGTAAGAACCAGAGGTAGTCAGTCTGGTCATCCAGGATAGAGCCTAACATGACTGACAGAAGCTTCTTAAAAAAGTCAATGAAATGATTCCTGATGACATTCTCATATACTCATAGATTGGTGCCCAGTTCAGTCATCATGAGAGTCATCATCCAACAACGGATAGGAGCAGATACAGAGCCACAGTCAAACACTAGGAAGAGCAACAGGATCCCCAAAGAAGAGGAAGAGGAAGAATTCTAGGAGGCAGAGGAGTTGAGGACTCGACCAGAACATGAATGACTAAACAAGTAAACAGGACTCATAGGGATAGGAAGAGAGAGAGAGAGAAAAACAGAGAGAGAGAGAGAGACAGAGAGAGAGAGAGAGAGAGAGAGACAGAGAGAGAGAGACAGAGAGAGACAGAGAGACAGAGAGACAGAGAGAAACAGAGACAGACAGATAGAGAGACAGAGATGGAGAGAGACAGAGAAGCAGAGACAGAGCAAGAGCTGAGCTAACCTACTGCTAAGAAGTGCTTGCTACTTCTCTTCATGGTTCAACACTTTCACATATCTCTCTCACACACATGAGTCATTCTCACCCTATGTCCCTCCCTCATCCTCTCATGCTGAAGCCTCCCTTCTGAGGTCCTCCTCCTCCTTTCATGTCTTCTCTTTGTGTGAACCTCAGAGCTTATTTAAGGCTTTGTGGGGTTTTTAACATCAGAAATTTAGCTTTTCGTAGCATGAAAAGTTGAGGACATTTTATGTTAGAGTTTTGAGGATGGAAGTAAAATGAGACTGGAAGGGCATGAAGATGAAACTTGAATAATTTAAGAGTAATGGCAAATATATAGAGAGAGCCAATTGGACTAGGTAAGGACTATCAAGCAAGAAAATGACTCTATGCAAACATAGTATACACATGGAAGCAGAATGAGTGACTGAATCAGTGAGGGTGAGGGAAGTGAGAAGAGAGAGAGAGAGAGAGAGAGAGAGAGAGAGAGAGAGAGAGAGAGAGAGAATCTTGAACACAGGAAAAACACAGGGAGAAAGTCATTCAAGCTCCTTGCTACTGGATTTCCTTGTCAGTAGGAAAACCTTTCTTCTTTCCCTCCCTCTTTCTTTGTCTCTTTCTATTTTCCCTTCTTTTCTCTCTCTCTCCTTTTCTTCACCCTTTCTCTTTCACGAAACTTTCCATTTAAGTGACAGGGAGTCCTTCTGATATTCCAGACATCTGCAGATGATGACAGAGAAAAACAGAGCTGGACCATTCAATCTTTCCTTCTAGATAATGGGTTCTGTGAAAATTACTACTAATCTTTGGGTACAGCTAGCTTTGAATTCATTTTTTTCTGCATTGAGAGTTCTTTGTTTCCGTTTCTCCATCTCAAGGTCTAAAAGAGAGAGAAATATCCAAGGCATGATCAATTCAGCTGCATGCTACTTCCTCCAAATTACCTGACTAAATGAACAACTTATAGAAACAAGGAAACACATAAAACATACTTGAAGTAAATGAATACATATTTATTTTCCTACCCAAAGATTTCTTCCAAAGATGGAGAAAACCAATAGAAGAATGATTATTTTGTCTTTTTCTTATGTTCTCTAATCTACATTAGTGGGGGGAGATCCTCTCATGCACTCAAACTAAAAACAAGAAAGAAACAACCCCCCCCAAAAGCAAAACAAAGAAAAAAATTCAGGCAAATTTTCTCATGTATAAATGGCTTTAAATTTTCATTTTTATAGTAAACAATATCGAAGAGGTAATATCTAAGAGACAAATTATGTTATTAATGCAAAAATTCATTAATACAAAATTTAAAGATGTTTTAGGGACAGAGTTTGCTGCAAGGGTAAGAACACACACTATTCAGAGTGAGGAACTGGAACTCATATGCCTAAGCCTGTACCATAGCCACCCTGAGTAGGTATGGCTATCATCTCTGAAGCCTCACCCTGCAGAGGCACACCCTCACATTGGCCAATCTGCTCACACAGGACAGAGTGATCAGGAGGATCTGCATATAAAGCAGAACAGAACCAGTAGCTTCTTATAATTGCTTCTGATACTGTTGTGTTGACTCGCAACCTCAGGAACAGACACCATGGTGCACCTAACTGATGCTGAGAAGGCTACTGTTAGTGGCCTGTGGGGAAAGGTGAACCCTGATAATGTTGGCGCTGAGGCCCTTGGCAGGTTGGTATCCAGGTTACAAGGTAGCTCCTAAGTAGAAGTTTGGTGCTTGGAGACAGAGGTCGGCTTTCCAGCAGGCACTAACTTTTATTGTCTCCTGGCTATGTTTCCCTTTGTAGGCTGATGGTTGTCTACCCTTGGACCCAGAGGTACTTTGATAGCTTTGGGGACCTGTCCTCTGCCTCTGCTATCATGGGTAACCCCAAGGTGAAGGCCCATGGCAAGAAGGTGATAGACGCCTTCAATGATGGCCTGAAACACTTGGACAACCTCAAGGGCACCTTTGCTCATCTGAGTGAACTGCACTGTGACAAGCTGCATGTGGATCCTGAGAACTTCAGGGTGAGTCTGATGGGCTCCCCCTGGGTGTTCTTCCTGTGGCTTTCCTGCTTACCTTCCTATCAGAAGGAAAGAGGAAATCACTCTAGGGAGCACTTTTGATGATGATGTGTGGGTGTGCCCTGTGGAGTGTTGACAGGAGTCCAGTTATTTTATCCTCTACTCACAATCACTTTTCCCTCTCACTCTGTTCTTCTATGTTGTCATTTCCTCTTTCTTTGGTAAACTGTTAATTTTCAGTTGCAGTTTTAAAGTACATCTTTTATGTACTTTCTCTTTTGTTTCAAGTGTTTCCTGCTACTTTACTCTGAGGACGTAAAGATAAATGATTCACTCATTCCACAGCTGTAAGGAATAGTAGAACAATAATTGGCTTTCAGGCTTAGATGGTAGGGAAGAATATATTTTGCATATAAATTTTGTCTGCTAGAAGAATTCTTATCAAAATTGACCAGGAGAACTCAGTAGTCATTCTGCCTATCTTTTAAGATTATAACTGCAAACTCCATTTGAAATGGGCCTGCAGTGTCTGATATTGTTGTTCTACTTCATGTTGAAACATCTTCCCTCTTCCCACAGCTCCTGGGCAATATGATTGTGATTGTGCTGGGCCACCACCTGGGCAAGGAATTCACCCCCTGTGCACAGACTGCCTTCCAGAAGGTGGTGGCTGGAGTGGCCAGTGCCCTGGCTCACAAGTACCACTAAGCCTCCTTTCTTGCTGTTGTCTATGCACAAAGGTTATGTGTCCCCCAGAGAACAACTGTCAACTGTGGGGGAAATGACGAAGGCCTTTGGGCATCTAGCTTCTGTCTAATAAATGATATTTACTTTCATCGCAATGGTGTGTTTTAATTACTTGTGTTTCTTGGAAGGATTAATGTGAAGCATTTATGATATAAAGCAGTTGGGACATGCTAGAGGGAGGGTGAAAGTCACGTCATTCTATTTCAATTAAAACTATTCAAGAACAAAATACCAAAGAAGTGAGAGTTCCAAAACAAGGTATTCAGTTGGACTTCGTGCTAATTGACTTCTGGTGCTTTGTGATAAGTGGTGAGACAGTAAGTGGCTACTCTGTGGACAACCTTCCCTGACACCCATTTCTTACCACTCAGAAAAGAAGTCAAATAAGGGTTTAATTTACAGCATAGATTTCCACTATGTTTTATAGTTTTTATATTGTTCTAATTTTTCTCACAGATGTCCCTATTTATTTCTCCCAGTACCTCAGAGACTTCAGTCTAATTTCTCCTGGCTCAAGTGTCTATTACTCTTAAAGCATATCTTCCTTGCTTGCTTTTCTATGAACATTTTTTCCTAACCTCTTTTATCTTAGAAAACCCCACTGTGTTACAAAGATATGCTTGAAGAGGAAACTCAGGAGCTCTTGAGCCCTTGTCCCCAGCCTCTCCCATCAATAATGATAATGAATCTTCACATACTCACAGCTTGCACTGGAAGGCAGGAGGCTTTAATAGGGGATAAACTCAGGGCTAGGGAGAATATGAGAAGAAACATTTTGTTCTTTGATAGTCTTTGCTGACTTAGGAAGTTTTCACTGGTTCACTGCAAACAGAAGTCCAATTTCCCTACTATGTCTGTGTTGAATATCCCCAAAGTGGATGGAAATTGGTCTCTCTCTGAACTGGTTTCTGGTGGTTTCTTTTTCTTTTCCTTTTTGTTTTTCTGGAGCTGGGGACCGAACCCAGAGCCTTGCGCTTGCTAGGCAAGCGCTCTACCACTGAGCCAAATCCCCAACCCCTGGTGGTTTCTTTTTTCTCCCAGTTTTGTAATTGTTTGTACTGCTCTTGGCAATACTTCATCTTTGCAGTTCCCCACTCTGTAAGCATTTAGTGCATGCTAAATTCTGGAGAGAGAATATGAGTTTCAAGTGTCCCTTATCCTGGACTACAAGGCAATGTTGTTAAAGTAATACATATGATACATGATGAATAATTAGAGACCAGTTATGAGATTACAAGATAAAGCCATCACAGCAAAATTAAATCGATCTGTTGCCTTAAACTCAAAAAAATGAAGCAAAGCTTTAAGATATAAAAGTGCAAAATAGCTAGACTAAAATGAAGGACACAGTTTATTAAGATTGGCTGTGAGCCAGGTTTGTAGTGCTTGCCTGTGATGCCAGCACTCAAGAACCCAAGGCACAACCATAATGGCAGCCTAGGATACATAGTGAGGGGTTTGTTTTAATAGACAACAGCAAAAGCCAGCTTTTTAAAAGAAAGATCTATCACCAAAAGCACAGACAAGGAGGACAAAAATGAACAAGTAAAATGGGGAATAATAAACTTTCTGCATGGGGGCTTGCAGCCCCATAAGAACAACAATACCAACCAATCAGAGCTTCCAGGGATTAAACCACTGCCTAAAGACTATACATGGACTGACCCATGGCTCCAGCTGCATATGTAGCAGAGGATGGCTTTGTTGGGCACCAATGGAAGGAGAAACCCTTGGTCCTGCCAAGGCTGGACCCACTCCCCCTCCCCATGTAGGGAATGTCAGGGCAGGGAGGAGGAAAGGGGGAACACCCTCACAGAAGAAGGGGGAGCAGGAGAGGACAGGGGGCTTGTGGACAGAAAAAACATTTGGAATGTAAATTAAAATCCAATAAAAAATCTTTAAGAAAAGGGAAAAAAGGAAAAAATTAAGGTTTCTGCATAGCATAGAGATAATCAAGAAAAGGATAGTTAATTTAAAATGAGAAAGTATTTAAAATGTGTGAGTATTTGTGAACTAATATTCAACAATGGATTTCTATGAAAAGTACATAAGGAACCCATGCAACCCACTGAGCTCTCAACCCACTTTGTCAGGGTTCAGAAGATCACCAACAGATACACCAGTAACAGAACATGAGATACAAAAAGGAGTGAAAAAGACATTCTTTAAAAGAAGTGACACAAATCCCTAACACGTTTATGAAAAGACACTCAATATTGTGGGAATGCAAATCGAAAAGCACCAAGAGAGATCACTGTATTCTTTTAGAATAGTTGCAATAACTATGATGAGACATTTTTGTTTGTTTCTGTTTTTTTGTGAGTTTTACTGGAAGTCACTTACATTGGTACAGACTATTACAATCTATTCAACTGTACGAAAACTGACCTGCTAAAGTATAATGTCTGTAGTAGAGAACTAAGTGCCTTTAATGGAAGCCCTCCCCCCCATTAAGAAGTGACCCTAAATACAAACGGGCAAACAAACTCTGCATGCTCTTTCTCATGTGGCAGAACATTTCTCTCACATCAGTTCAATGAAGGCTGGCACCAGCTAAACACTGGGTTAAAAAAATGCAAAGAGTTGTTCTACCAGGGTGGGTGGATACCAAGGGTGGCCTCCACCATCCAAGAAAAGAAGGGAAGGGGGAATGGGGGGAAGGGCTGTGTGAGGGGAGGACTGGGAGGGGTAATTGGGATACAAAGTGAATAAATAAATGAATTAATGGAAATAAAGGCATTCCTACTAGAGAGTCAAACTGCATGGGAACCTCCTGCAAAAGCCAGACTCAGTTTTTCTGGAGGCAGTGTCTTCTTGTTCCATATGGAACTGAAGATTTTCACAACCTTCCACTAACTGACACAAGTGGACTTTCTAACCCTCCAAGGAAATGGAATAAACAACCTCCACACAGCAGCTGAGCTCTCAACCCATTTTGTCAGGGTTCAGAAGACCACCCCACAGATACAAACTGGTAAGAGATGCTCAAGTCATTTAAAAGTTGTGCCTATAGACTCTCCTATTGTGTAATGTATTACCTTTGGTTTCTGTCAATTGATTTTTTTTAGTGCTTGGGTTGATTTAATCAGAAACTGCCCATACCAGTTTTGGAAATTGAACTTTTATTTAGCACCTAGAAATAGACATAGTTCCCTTACTTTGTGTATTGTTAGGAAAGTGAAAAGCATGCACACTAGGAGGAAAATAACAACAACAACCACACAAAACAACAACAACAACAACAACCATCACACAAAACAACTGCACCATTATGATTTTTACTGCACCAAGAATGTAACTGAGAGCAAGTTTCTTCCCCCCTCCCCCCACCTCTCTCCCCCTCTCCCTCTTCACCTCCTTCACAGTTATATATACTTCAAAACCCAAGAATGTAGGCAAGATGTATTTTTTAATTGAAGTAGCAACTTCACACCAAACAGCTAGTCTTCCTTATCAGCAAAAACCAGTCCTCAATGTGGTGATGTGTTGATATGAAAACACTACTCACTGCTACGTCTTCCTGACAGAATTTGTTGATTCAGTATCCTGAAGTGCTAGGGAGACTAAAGAGGAAAAACCTAAAACAGAAATACATAGAATGAGGGTTGGGGATCAGAAATGTTGGTAGCTCAGGGGATTGAAAGACTGGGTCACAAATAGAAATTAAATGTAAGACACATAATTTCACGATCCAAGGGCATTCCTTTTAGGCAAACTTTTATGTAAAACATTTTAAACCAAGGAGGAGTTTCTTATGGGGGGAAAACTGTATTTGGAATTGAACTTCAATTTCTCTTGGAATAACTCATGTTGTTTTTAGTATACAAATTTGTCATCTTTATGATTGACTTTATTTTTTGTGGTTTCATAAATAATGGGAAATTATTTAAAGAATAAAACAAAACTCAACTCGAGAGTTGATTTTGGTGGCAGCTACTCAGAAAGCTCAGATGGTCACAGTTAAATAGATGTATTATTCATGCATACTTTACCATGTTGCTATACATTATAAAATATAAAATAATATATTTAAAATATATTAAAATAGAAATAATATTAAACAGAAAATACTTTATATTTTAGTTAAGATTAGCAAATTCTTTATACATATCTTACAAAATATGCAGTGAACAAAGTAGTGGAGAAACTATGAGGGACTAAAGAGAACATGTATAAAATGAGTAGGCATAAAACCCATGTGCACTGATAGCAAGGTCTCTAAGTGTGTGGTTAACTGCGCTGTCTGGTATCAGCATATTTGGAACCTTTCAGTCCCCAGTTCTTGGGAAAACCTTATCTTATCTATGTTTTCAGCTATGCCAAAACCCTAGTTGACCTAACCACATTTAGAAGCAGACTTGCTTCATGAATCTTTGAAGAAATGGGGGATCAGTGGAACCCTTCTGCCCCCTATCGGTATGCAACAGGATCATTAGCGAAATTATCTTGAAAAGGTGGTGATACAGTGTATCCCGGTTAGCTTTAATTGACATCCTGAAGCAGCCTAGAATCAACCTAGAAGAAACTCTCAACTGAGGAATCACTAGATGAGATTGGCCTGTGGACAGAGCTCTGGAAGGTTGCCTTGATGGTTAACTGATGAAGAAAAGCCCTGCCCACCGAAGGCCCCCCTTGAAGCAGGTGGTCCTGGGCTTTATAAGAAAGCTAGGTAATTGTGCTAGAGAGGTGCCTGGGGTTCAGTTCCCAACATCCACATTAGCCATCTAATAGTAGCGCATAATGACCTTTACCTCCAAGTTCAGGGGATCCTGATAACTCTAGCCTTCATATAACCTATATTCACATACAGACACATACTTTACAAAAACAAAAAATTATCATCTTAATATCTTAAATAACTAATTATTAATTAAATAATGAGACATTAAAATAATAAATACCTCACTCTAAAGCCAAAAGAGATTCCTATGCCATCCTTTTGCATTTTTGGACCCCTCTGATCCTGAATAATTCTATCATGTAACCTAGGGAACCCTAGAATGAAAGACAAAGAGCCTTGAGATTTAAAGGAACATGTGATGAAAAAGAAATCATTCTAGTGGCTTCAAACATTCATTCAACACCTCTGCCCTAGGTATTTAGAGCGTTATTACAGTAGGTGTCTCTAGGGAACAGGGTATGATTGTGCTAGTACAAATCTCTGATATACAATGAAAACAGAAACATGGGTTAATTTAGTGCCTGGCAATGCTAATCAAAATAAATGTTTTTCAGACTGTGGAGGAGGATGAAAGTTTTCAAGAGAAGAATCAGTGCTGGGCATTCCTTCTACGGCAGGATACAAGTCAATGAATGCTCTTGGGTGAGAAGTCAAGGGCCCAAGAGATATCTAAAAAGAGGTATAAATAAATGCTCCAGATTTGCTGGTTAGGCTCTGGGAATCTCCTTGCTTTTGCTTTTTCTCCTGTTAAATATCTTCAGATTTCAAACAGAAACAAGTAAGTACACAGCTGTGCTCCAAGGAAGCTTGCAGCAGATGACAGGATAAACTTAAGTCATGTTTTCTGCAGTTCTGACCCATAGAGTACAACACTTAACTCTAGTCAAGTTGTTCTGCAATAGTGGTGTAGTTCTATTTTGCGTGGTTTAGTGAGCAGTCACAACTATTCCCTATTTGTATTGTATTTACATAGTAGCTTTTCATTTTTATCAGGATTTGAATATAGGCACAATAAATTTCTGGTGGTTTTCAATAAGACTCATTTAAAAATTTTAGTGAAGACAAATCTTATGTATTCAAGAACAAATGCATGAACATGTTCATAAAAGATACCAAACATTATATCAGGTACCAGTCCTGAGGCATATTAAAAAGCTGAGACTTGGAGATGTAAACTCTGAAAGTGATGAAGGTCTTTTACTGATAGAAACAGCAGTCTAATTTAAAGTAATGCCTCCGTCACTGGCTATTATAAAAACTACTGATGATTTTAGACTATAGATTGTTATAGACAGGGTAAGACAATGTATCTTGGTTTTGGGAGTATGTTATAAACAAATTCAATTTCATTTTAAGCCTAGAAAGTTAAATTTGTTTAAATTAACAATTATTTTTGTATTAATGCTGGTAATTTTACGAGTGCCCTAATGTCATTTGTTGTTGCAATAAATAGAAATTTATGTGATTTATGTAGCTATTATCCTGAGATGCTAACATGAGAATGGACTTACAATGGTGATACATTTTTAGGTGGTTTATCAGCAAGAGAACTAAAACTCAAGTAACAGTCTGTGCACACAGTGGAGTACATCTTAGCTGATGGTGTTCAATTGTGTGCAGTTTCAGCTAGACTATACAATCAATATAGTCATAGTGCATGTCACAAGGAGCACAGACCAACACTTTAAGTAATGACAGATCTTAATCCCACAGTGAAAGACAAATAAAATAAAACATTAGTGGTGGCTTAAGCTCATCACCAACAAGGAAAATCTCAAGGGTCTGTTTGCCTCCTTATTTCTTTACACTATGTTTCTTTTGTTCAGGGAGGTTGTTCTACTTCCGAGCTAAGTTCCATTCACTAGTTGGTTTATGTGATGGGAGCAGATTCATAAATGTCCATTATTTTTTAGAGAGCTTCATGTCAACTTCTGCTAAAGTCCTATAGGCAGATACTGCCTTATATATTTAAGTATAGTTAAATAAGCAGTGCCTAATATTTCAATCAGATAAAGGGGGCAATTTTGCACATAGTAACAAATAAAAGGTGGCGACAATACAGCACCTTGTTGCAGTTAGGATGCTCAATTGTAGTGAATAGGACCCAATTTTAGTGGAATCAAGGTACAAAGGGCATCTGCTCCTCTGTTAGCTGATGTTTTGGTTAAGCACACACAGATGTGTTTTTTGTAACTTATTTACCCAGCTATATCATTATATTTAGTTTTGACTATCTATATCATTGTATGTGGCTGCATCTATATCATTATACTTAGCATCCTCCCTCTCCTTCCTATCCCCTGCTTCCCCCGCATCCCATGTGGTCCGGCCCTTTTCTCTTACCAAAAGTTTCCACATATATTCATGTCATAGATATCCCACAACCTTTGCTGCTAACCATCTCTGCTATCTTTATATCACTTCTTCCTCTCATAATACTAACTCTATTTTGATGACCTACATATACATTTATGTGCTGTACTTGCTAATAGAAAGGCATATTGTCTAATTTCCAATAGTTACATAAGTTGACTCTAGTAAAAAATAATTGACTACATAGTAGGTTTGTCCATTTCAGAGCCCAGTAAAATCTGGTATTTCAAACCTTTAAGATCTTTAATCTAAAGATTTCATATCTTTAAAATCTCATACAGATTTTTGAGAGTTGAGTAGTAGGAAGACAGGGATACATTTACTTCATTTTTGTGATCTTAATGGCTAATACAATTAGCACCAATTCATTGCTCACTCAACATAGAAGAGGACACGTTATACTATAATGCTTTAAATCTTATCAAACTTTACTTTGTCAGTAACAAATCTCAATTTTGTATCTACTTTCTTCAGCTATATGATGAGGGATTGACTTGATGGTATGCATATTTTGTGTCTAGTTTTATTTTGGTATATAATGGTGGAGGATGACTAAGATTACAGCTAAGATCTTTTTTCTGCTTGAGTTTTTGATTCAATGAGTTCTATGGATAAAGATTCAAAGCTTATGGGTCCTTTCTTTTTTGTTCATGTGACTAATAGTGTGGATGTTATAGGTTGATACAGAAACCTAGTAAGTCATAATAAGAATTTTTATAAGCTTATATATGTAAGGTGATAAAGTACATAGTAAGTATTTATCAATTGATAACCACTTCTTTCAGGATGCAATCATTAATTGCTTGATTAGTGGTGTGCATGTTTAGGTTAGTTAATTCTCCTTAATGCTTCCATACAGATGCAAATATTGGGGAAGAATATGGTGAGATCTCATCCAGCCTCGGCTGTACTCCAATTTTTAACCCTGTAGTGCATGTTAAAAAGCCAGGGCTTGTGTATACAATGAAGGTGGTCTCTTTCTTTCACAATCACACCAATCCACAGGACGTGTGGTATGTTCTGATTGGAATCCCAGGACTGGAAGATCTACACACCTGGATAGCAATCCCCATCTGTTCTATGTACATTGTGGCTGTCATCGGCAATGCCCTCCTGATCTTCCTGATAATGACTGAACGTAGTCTCCATGAGCCCATGTATTTTTTTCTCTCCATGCTGGCATTAGCAGACCTTCTGCTCTCCACAGCTACAGCCCCCAAGATGCTGGCCATCTTCTGGTTCCATTCCAGGGGTATTTCCTTTGGTAGTTGTGTGACCCAAATGTTCTTCATACATTTTATCTTTGTGGCAGAATCTGCTATTCTTCTGGCCATGGCATTTGACCGCTATGTGGCCATCTGTTACCCACTGAGATACACCACCATCCTTACTTCTTCAGTCATTGGCAAGATTGGTACTGCAGCTGTGGCCAGAAGCTTTCTCATCTGTGGTCCATTCATCTTCCTTGTATATCGACTTCTCTATTGTGGGAGATACATAATTCCCCATTCATACTGTGAGCACATGGGCATTGCCAGATTGGCATGTGACAATATCACTGTCAACATCATATATGGGCTCACTATGGCCCTCCTGTCTACAGGACTGGATATAGTACTCATTATTATTTCCTACACCATGATCCTTCACACTGTTTTTCAAATCCCTTCTTGGGCTGCCAGATATAAGGCCCTGAACACATGTGGCTCCCACATCTGTGTTATTCTTTTGTTCTACACACCTGCATTCTTTTCCTTCTTTGCCCATCGCTTTGGAGGCAAAACCATTCCTCGCCACATCCACATCCTAGTGGCCAACCTCTATGTGGTGGTGCCCCCAATGCTTAATCCCATCATTTATGGGGTAAAGACCAAGCATATCCAAGATCGAGTGGTTTTCCTTTTCTCCTCAGTGAGTACATGCTAACATGAACACAGATTAAAGATAGCATATTCCCAAATAAAACTCCTTTTAAATGTCAGCTCTGTGAGAAATAGTAATGAATGAAATTTAGAGTGCTTCACTTTCAAAACAATAATATCCAGGCAAATTATCACTATATATTATCTAATACATCCAGAGAGTGTGGGAAAATATCTTAGGGACTTCCTATTAGTGTGGACTTCAAATTATTTTATATTTATATATAGATAACTATGAAAAATTTCTTATACAATTTCTTATGTAAAGAAAGTAAAACAGAAATCCATTGAATATCTTAAAACTAATTTTATTAATTCTCTGAGAATTATTACACTGTATTTTGATCATGTTTCACAGGATCTCACTTTCTGCCCATCAGCAGATATATGAGGCAATAGAATGAAGCCTTTATATTATAGTTATTTTTATAAATGTAATTCTTATGCCAAATTAGTAACTCTAAAATCATTTATTTTAAGATTCCCTGATTTTTTATGAGTTCTAGTTTTTTTCTTTTGAGACAAGGTTTCATGGAGATCTGCCTGCTCTTTGTAACTAATGTTACTGCCTGCAATTGTAACTATATATACTTTTGAGATAATTGTAACTATCTATCTATCTATCTATCTATCTATCTATCTATCTATCTATCTATCTATCTACAGATATATAATTAAAATTATTTAAAGTCACTTTTAAAGTATAAACTTATACAATAATGGATTAAACAGTTTGTTAATAATAAGTTAAACATATTTACTAAGATAAAGCTAGTTCTCAATATCACCCAAGGTTTCTAAAAGCTCTAACTTTCCACATATGTGTTGGGACTTTAGTTCAAAGATATTGGAGAGCATCCTGGTGTCAACAGACCTTCTGTAAGAATAGATGACTGGGAAATCCCATGCCCAATAGTTAAAAGTAAAATTCAGACGAAGTTTCATTGGAATATTAACAAACAAGCTTCCACTGAAATGATTTCATCAGACAAAACACATGTGTGTGAACATGTTAAATAAAAATCAAACTTGCAAAACTCCTTCCCATTTCTGTTGAAAACCGAAAGAATTAAAGAAAATGTAAAAAAAACTGTCCTGATGTATATAAAAAACAGACAATTCAGTAAATTTAGAAGTTGGAAGTGAGCTTCATAACTTTGTAGCCTCACCATATTTTGTTACTATTCCATTTATATGTGTGTGTACATTTTTTGTCCATATGTATGCACAAGAATTTTCATATATCTATACGAGACTCACATATGTCAAATGCTTTAAAAAGTTGATACTGAACCTTTATGTATTATTTGCCTCATAAGAAGGAAGAACACAAATAGCTCTAATCATAAAGCAATGTACTATGGGCCATTCTGCTGACGAATCTGAATGCCTCTTCCTGCAATGGCCATCACTTGCCAAAAGCTCCTCTCCTATCTGTATCCTATCAGACTCTTCACAGACTTATCTAATTCAACTTTTATTTTGCTGGGAAACTTTTCCTAATTGCCCAATATATGTATATATATATATATATATATATATATATATATATATATATATAATCATAAAAGGGTGAAGAATTTCGTGCAGCAGTGTATCTCTGATTTGTTAACAATGGGTATTAAATGAATTTATGTGTGAACATTAATCTATCTCTACATCCTATGTATAAATACTGCTTTATCACAGAGTGCTGTTCTCCTAATACATCTTTTCATTTTTATTGTATTTTGTTGAGGATATGGCTACATCTATATCCACAGTTGAGGCATAACTTTATTTTCTTGCAGTGTCTTTGTCTCTTTTGTCCTCAAAAATCAATTTGTTACATATATTTTCTACTTTTATCTTGTAAAGAGCTTGAGAAAAATTGGTATTTAAGAGTTTGATATAACACAGCATTGAAGTCAAGCCATCTAATCTCGACTTACTTTTTCTTTCTTTCTCCTCTTATTTTGTGTTGTTTTGCATGCTTGTTGAGACAAGATCTCATTCTATGATTCATGTGTTCCAGAAAGTCACGGCAATCTTCAACTCCAAGTGAATCACTATACCCAGTTCTTAACTATCTGTCCGTCTGTCTGTTTGGTGGGAGACTTTATATCTTTATGATACTGACTCAATATTTCTTTTTCTTGTTTGCTTGGATTTTATATTTCATTATTTAGCTTTGATAATTCAGGTTAAATCTGTCAAGGAAGCTATCCATTCATTTTTCTTCAAGTGGTTGATGTATAATTTTATTGTTATTATTATCCTTTATTTTTGTAGTAGCAATTGCAATAGCTTTTCAAAAGCCTAGGGGGTAAGGCAGCCCCCACACATAATATTGATTAACACTTTTGAAGACTGAAGACTGTAGTGTAATTGTGGTCTTAAGTGAAATTAAATAATTATTAATAAAATAATAATAATAAATATACATTTGATTTCAGGTAAATGTATTTGTCCGTGTAAACAATATCATTTGACAGAAAGCATGGGAGATGAGTTTCATCTGATAATATAAAAATCTTATATAACAGCGGCTTCTTATAGTAAACTAAAATTATGAAAATGTTTAATGCTAAATAACAATAAAATGTGTGCTTAAAATAAATGAAGTAATATTTTTCATTCTATTACAGTGTCAATTCTTTTAAAAATGTATAAAGTGTAATAAAAATTAAAACATTAAAATTATTTCTTTTATTTTAATGCATGTGTGAATATGTATGCACAAGCACATTTCTGGAGGTTATGAGGTAACTTGTGAGGATTCATTATCATTTTCTCCCATGGGTTCCAGAGACAGAAATAACTCATCAGACCTGGCAGCAACCATCTTTGTAGCTGAGCCATCTCTTTGGCCTTTAATTAAAACATTTTTGAAGTTTAAATTCAAAACAGTGGTCATCAGATGGCTTGTCATAAACTTGTTATATAATTAATCCACACTACCTACTGACATTGGAGTTTATGAGAATGCCATTGTCATACCTCCAAGAATATAAGGTTGCAATGTAGAGTCATATTTTCCTAGAGGAAGACATTTTAGAACAAGCGACTATTTACACCCATAAATACTTGAAGAGAAAGAAAGAAAGAAAGAAAGAAGTATGTGCACTACCCATTTACACAATGTTTCAACATGACTTATTTTATTTTTTAAAAATAAGAAATTTGGAAACTTTCTGCTGAACCCCTGAGTGTTAGATTGTTCTATATTTAGAATGAACGTCTCTCTCTTTTTGTGGAAGCATGCTGGGAACCTTGCAAGAGGAATGGCAAACAGCTTTAAAACCCCTAGAATTCAGCCCAAGGGTTAGCCCAACTACGATGGGTGTGCCTCAGAGAGGCAGAACACAGAGAACTTCAAGCTGAGGACTTCATGCTGTTAGGGAGTATTGCTCTGTTTGCTGCTTTCCCACTCACATCTTTCATAGTCTATGAGTTGTATGAAACTTCTAAGTGGGCTTCAAGGCCATCTCTGGGGAGTATCACTATTTACAGTAGTTGTGCTTGATCTTTTTCAAGCATCGCTGCTGGAACAGATTAATAATTTATCCACCATCCTAGGAAATAATTTAGAGATATACATTGTTAGCAATGACAACCAGCCTTAGAAAGAATTTGGAGAAGTAGATTGCTAGTAAAGTTAGGTTAAGATGGTTTTTCTAATTGATTTGTTGTAGAAAATCTTAGAGAACAATTTGAAGTTCAGAGAAGCACACTCATAATAACTAAATTAGGGATTTTTAAAGTCAGGGTACAAGAACAATGGAAGCCCAACTAGCATTGGCTGATGTGATTCTCACTGAAGTTGGGCTGGTGATCGAGGTGATGATTAATTTCTTGTATTCATTTTTGTATGAGGGTTCTTGGGAATAATTTAGTTTTTTTTCACTTGTGCATAAGATGTTTATTCATGTGAGGGCATTGGAGAACATTTTTTTCTTATACATACTTATCGTAGTCATGCAGTATAAGAAAAATAGTCACATTGTAAGTTCTATATTGCATAAAAGATTTTGCTGAGTTATGCAAGCTGTTGTGGTTGTAGTGGTTGGGGCTTTGCTCCATCCATCCCCAAAATATGTGAATGAATGTGTATGCGTATATGTACAGTTGTTGTAGCTTACTGAAGCTTCCTTAATCCACCCAGTGTGTGTGTGTGTGTGTGTGTGTGTGTGTGTGTGTGTGTGTGTGTGTGTGTGTGTGATATTTCCCCCTTTTTTGTTGGCCCCCAGGGAATTTCTTTTGCTGATCCCAGTGTACCAAGTGTTATTTCCTCAGAGAAAAATCTGCTGATGGGTCAATTGCCTATTCTATGCCCTGCCTCAGTTTACCCTGGATATTGAAGCTGGTCTTTGACAGAAACAAATTAGAAATTGTAACATAGTAAAGAATAAGTAGCAAATTGATGCTAGAGTAAAAATATGGGAAGACAAATATGTAGGCAAACATATCTGCAAACCTCACACATGAAGTACGTATATGGGAAGATAAATATGTAGCTGAACAGTGTCTCCAGACGTCACACATGAACTAGAAACATCTTCGTAACTCTGAAGTAAAGTGAAGTGATCCTGCCTTTTCAAGTGCATCAAGCATGAGCTAAGATTAGGGTGGGGAATGCTGACTCATTACTTGAAGCAGAGAAAGAAAATCTGCATCCAAAACTCTAGCAGTTGACAGCACAGAGGTGGCACATGGTCTGTGTCTATAAAGACCGACACTTTGGGATAGCTTGTGATAAAGGACCCTGGACAGAACGTCATCTGACATTACCGTGAGTCAGTCAAGTTGAAGGTGAAGGAACTAATGCATTCTTCTTTGTTGGTGACCTTTTCGTAAATTGTGAATTTTCCCAGAGGTCAACCTTGTTCCCAAATCAATTAAACTAAGTGTAAATCAGTATAATTATTTCCTATTGTGGTAAAAGTATGTCAGATTCCTGACCTCTCATCTCTTATCCACAAATAAATGCACGTGGAGTGGCTTTCCTTCTTTCTACTTTCCCTAAATTTACTAAGGTCTGAACATTATGTCAATTTCCTCACAGCTATAGACTGGACATTCTAGAAATGTTTTTGACAAAAATGTTCAAGGAAAAATATCTGACATTCTGACATAAGGTTTTAAAAAGATTTTATGATATTTCTTGTTCAATGATTTATTAATTTATAAATTTATAATATGATCAATGATTTAAGCATTGCTTCATTTCTTTTAAATACAGAAACTTTCTTTTTATTTTCATGGTTAAGTGATAGTCTTTTTAAAAATAGGACATCAAATGATTCTTAGGAGACAGATCACACTGCTTTTTGGAAGAAGAGAAGGAAGGAAAGGACGAGAGAGAGACAGACAGGCAGGAGGAAAGGGAAAGGGAGGACAGGCAGAGAGAGAGAGAGAGAGAGGGAGAGAGCAGAGAGAGAGAGAGAGAGAGAGAGAGATATTTTGAGTCCAAGTGCAGTAATTTGCTTAGAGTTCGGCATGGCAGGAATTAGACATGTCTGTACAATTGAATCCTTTGGAAATGATACCGAGTTTGTAAAATGTTGGGAGTATGAGACAGGAGCAAAACAAAGATTAATGTGAGAAATGGGTAATTATGGATACAGGATTTTTGTTTTTAAAAAGAGACAAATACTTTTGTCAGTAGAAGGAAGTGCCTGCATTTATAGAGCGTTAGATTTTATAAAGGAAAGTTATGCATCTAATAAAACATCATGTTCATCAGTACTGTTTTGTATTTAGGCTATTGGGAAAGATAAATGAAGATTAAAACAAAATGTACTAGTTTTCATAGTCTTTCGTAAAGATCTGGGAATCCTTCAGTCCATGTTTGTAACTCCTCCACTCCTCCTACCCCCCTCCTCCTCTTCCTCTCCCCTCCTTTTCCTCCTCCTCCTCTTCCTCTCCCCTCCTCCTTCTCCTCCTCTTCCTCCTCACACTCAGTTATAGGTCTAGGCAGAGACTTGTGGGAATGAAGTATCCTTTCTAAGTATTCCCCCAGGTTATGAACCATCCCAACAAGGTTTTGGGAGTAATTCCTGGCTTATGAAGGTACTGCTTCCAGAAGTCATCTGTACATTAGAATGAATGAGAGCTGAATTTATTTTCATGGTTAAGTGATAGTCCTTTTAAAAATAGAAATACTCGATTCTACTCTTGAATGTTACAGATATGTCTCTGATTAAGCCATACTTTTCTATGATTCCTCCTTTTTTATTTAGTCAATTGAGACAATTCTATAAATAATATGAAACACTCGTTTACTTATAGTTTCAGAGGGCTACCCCATGATCACCATGCTGGGAAGCATGGTGAGAGCATGGCAACACTTGTGATGCTGGTGTAGTAAATGAGGGCTACACATGAGAAATCTGGGCCTCACATGGGCTTTTGAAACCTCAAAGCCCACCCACTTCCCCCTTGGCAAACTTTTTCCAACAAGGCCACACATACTCCAACAAAGCCATAACTCCTAATTCTTCTAATGCTTCTCAAAGAGTGCCATTCCTTGATGACTAATAAGCATTTATATATAGAAACCTGTGGAGGCCATTTTTCCTTTTTTATTGGATATTTTATTTATTTACATTTCAAATGTTATCCCCTTTCCTGATTTCCCCTCTGGAAAACCCCTATCCCATCTTCCCTCCTCCTGCTTCTATGAGAGTGTTCCCAACCCACTCGCCCACTCCTGCCACCCTGCCCTGGCATTTCCCTACACTGGGGCATCAAGTCTCCACAGGAATAAAGGTCTCTCCTTCCATTGATGTCTGACAAGGTCATCCTCTGATACATATGCAGGTAGAGCCATGGGTCTGTCCATGTGTACTCTTTGGTCTGTGGTGTAGTCCCTGGAAGCTCTGGGGTGTCCAGTTTGTTGATATTGTTGTTCTTTCCATGGGGTTGCAAACCCCTTCAGCTCCTTCATTCTTTTCTCTAAATCCTCCATTGGGGTGCCCGTGCTTTTGGGAGACATTCCTATTAGGCTCCTGTCAGCAAGCACTTCTTGGCATTTGCAATAGTGTTTGGGGTGTCTGTATATGGGATGGATCCCCAGGTGGGGCAGTCTCTGGATGGCCTTTCCTTCAGTCTCTGCTCCATATGTTGTCTCCGTATTTCCTCCCTTGAGTATTTTGTTCCCCCTTATAAGAAAGAATGAAGCATCCTCACTTTGGTCTCCCTTCTTGAGCTTCATGTGGTCTGTGAATTGTATCTTGGGTGTTCCAAGTTTTGGGGCTAATATCCACTTATCGGTGAGCACATACCATGTGTGCTCTTTTGTGACTAGGTTACCTCACTCAGGATATTTTCTAATTTCATCCATTTGCCTAAGAATTTCAAGAAGTCATTGCTTTTAATAGCAGAGTAGTACTTCATCGTGTAAATGTACCACATTTTTCTGTATCCATTCCTCTGTTGAAGGACTAGTCTTCAGGGAAATGCAAATCAAAACAACCCTGAGATTCCACTTCACACCACTCAGTATGGTTAAGATCAAAAACAGCTGACAGCAGATATTGGCAAGAATGTGGAGAAAGAGGAACATTCCTCCACTGCTGGTGGGATTGCAAGATGGTAAAACCGCTCTGGAAATCAGTCTGGCATTTCCTTAGAAAATTGGACACAGTCCTGCCTGAGGACCCAGCTATACCACTCCTGGGCATATACCCAAAAGATGCTCCGATATATAACAAGGACACATGCTCTACTATGTTCATAGCAGTCTTATTTATAATAGCCAGAAGCTGAAAAGAACCCAGATGTCCTTCAACAGAGGAATGGAGGACATTCTTACTCAGACTCCAAGAGTGTTTCTCAATTGATATAATTTTATTGGAGGAGGCACATATCATATGGTCAAAAATTCTGTAAATGTAAATGAGTTCTTTTGAAGAAAGAAAAACTTGGTGAAATAAAGAAATTTGCTGGACTTTCACTGTTATGATCTCTAAAGAGCTGAGGGTCAGTAGTGTACTTTTGGCATAAGCAGGAAAAGGGAATCTTATTCACTTTATCTCTTGAAACCAAATGTTTGTGATTCTTTTTTAACACAAAAGATATGAAAACACATTTTTAAGCATACAGTTTATTTTGAACTATGTGTAAATACCTACACATTGAACATGTGTATATTATTTATAAAAATGCCTCAAAAATCTTGTTTCTTAGCAATTTAAAATCACAACAGCAAAAAATAAAATCAAAACATACTATTCTTATCTTTAGTCATCTTGAACTTATTGGACCTGCCAAATGAAAATTGTCTTTTGACATACATCTTCCCAATTTCTCTGTCTACCCAGCCTCTAGTAATCAATAATTTACTCTTGGCTTTAAAAATTCTACTTTTAAAGTCTTTTTGAATGCTCACACCATTCTTACTGTTAAGCAAATACCAGCTATGACATTCGTTCTGCATGTATTAATATTAGAGGTGCTCTGAAAGATTGATAAACGTGTCTAGTAGCAGTGAAAATATTTGAAGAGAGTGATAAAAGCTAGATTAAATACAGAAGGGCTTCCAGTCATCCATGTTCAGTGGAAGAGTTTCAGATGCTGAAAGTTGATAGAAAGTCTCAAGTACACTCACTCTCTAAAGGGATCCTCATTTCTGGATCTGAAAAAAAAATTGCTATTGCTTGCACCAGAGTCACATTTAGAAGTGTCCTGTTTCTTTCTCAGTGTAGTTGGCACTGGCTCATTTGTCCTCAAGCTCTTTCTCATATCTCCCCCTAGAGTGTGGACAAGCTTTACTTGCAAATCTCTCTCCACAACACATTTAGCAAAGACAAGCAGAAATTCTGCTGGCTTTGGGGCAGGTGAATATATAATTCAGTCCTTTGTAATTTAGGAAGGCGAAGGACCGCCATAAGGGACATAAGTCTTCCATCTCTGAAAACTGTTCAACATTGCTAAAGAGGACTCATTACATTTAAAGTCAAAGAAGTGGGATATACTCAAGGAGCTTTTATTTTCATGTTAAAGTTGTTATTTTAAAAATAAGTGCCTGTTCTTGTCATCAAGGGACTTCATCTTGTCATGCGCTTTCAAAGTAAAGTTGATTTTAGTTCTGTGATCCAAAGGGATAAAGAAGTTGAAAACAAATAATCTGATAATCAACACCTGTAAGTAAATTAACTACATAATTTATAAAAAAAATTCTGTTTTTCACTGTTGGAAATAAACCCATGGTTTCACAAATGATAGGCAACTCTCCTTCACCAAGCAACCTGGAGCCTCGCTCTGCTTCTTTCTTCACTTTTGTTGTAGAGTGGCCTTATGCACCAGGGACTAGAAAAACTCAATTCCACAGAGACACACTATCATATAAAACCACCGTCCATCACCGATTGAATTATCACAAAGATCCTACACTGTGAGCGCTGTGTGTCTCATCACATGGCTCCAGGTAAGTCTAGGAGCTAAGGTTCTGTATCATGGTGGGAAAATAGAAGAAGAAAAGCAGACTAGTAGCTTACCAATTTCCCTGTCTTCAGTATCCATCTCATTTATAACTTTATTCCTATTCACTAATAAACTAATTCATTCTATAAAATGTCTAAATCTACCTTGGAGTTTAACATGGTAAGTTTTCCACTATCCCTCTGTTTTGAGGAATTTAGAGAATTTAGAAAATCTCATAAATAATAGAAGTGTAATAGTCAAACCTATTATGAATTTTTCTCATACCATGTGAATGTGTTTGTTCTTCTTTGAACTTGATTAGCCATTAATTATTGAAAGTTTTCAGAGGATTGGCAGGATGTGTAAAATAAATGATTGGGTTTAGGAAACACCAAATTTTTAAAAGATGAATTTGAATGCAACTCTAGGGAGGCTTTTAATAGAGACCATGTGAGATGCCAGCAGTTGAGCTATAGACCTGAAAGATGTTCCAGAGAAAGCAAAACCAACTGTAGCCTTCTTTTGAGAGGACTGAGACTCCTTCTACTCCAATGTATTGTCTGCATCTAGTATAAATTCAGGTGAGATCACATAATATCCTCATCCTGTTAATTGCTCTTGGAAGTCCATAATGATGCATAAAAATACAAACAGATAATAAGCAAAAAGTATTGGGGGAGCAGTGTTTTTGGAGCAGAGAAAAGCCACCAAGCAATTTTGTCTTAACTAATTCAAAATGATTAAATAATGATAAATTTAGAACTTGCTGGCTAATTTTTAAACCCACTGGGAAAGTAAGACAAAATTAAGAGGAGCTGAGATAATAAAAAGAGGGTGGTATACTACTAACATACTTATACTATGTTTTGCTAATTAATTAATTTCTCTTATATTTAATGCATCCAGTCTTAGCATGGAGTAGAAGTGGAAGCAGCAATATTGTTACATGTTTCTACTAAGCTCACCATGATCAAGTTCAATGGCTCAGTCTTCATGCCTTCTGTACTAACATTAGTGGGGATCCCTGGCCTGGAGTCAGTGCAGTGCTGGATTGGGATTCCATTCTGTGTCATGTACATCATTGCTATGATTGGGAACGCTCTAATTTTAGTTATAATCAAAAGCGAAAAGAGCCTCCACATACCCATGTATATTTTCTTGGCCATTTTGGCAGTCACAGACATTGCCCTTAGCACGTGCATTCTTCCCAAAATGTTGGGCATCTTTTGGTTTCACATGCCACAAATTTTCTTTGATGCTTGCCTGCTGCAGATGGAACTCATCCACTCATTCCAGGCCACAGAATCAGGCATCCTCCTGGCCATGGCTCTGGATCGCTATGTGGCCATCTGCAACCCCCTGAGACATGCTACTATCTTCTCTCCACAACTCACAACTTGCCTTGGAGCTGGTGCATTACTCAGGGCTTTCATTCTTGTATCCCCATCCATAATACTCATCAAATGTCGCCTTAAATACTACAGAACTACCAATATCTCCCACTCTTACTGTGAACACATGGCTATTGTGAAATTGGCAGCTCAGGATATCAGAATCAACAAGATATGTGGCCTCCTTGTTGCCTTTGCTATCTTAGGGTTTGACATAGTCTTCATTACCTTCTCCTATGTGCGAATCTTCATCACCGTCTTCCAGCTGCCCCAGAAGGAGGCTCGATTGAAAGCCTTCAATACCTGCATTGCTCACATCTGTGTCTTCCTACAGTTCTACCTTCTGGCCTTCTTCTCTTTCTTCACACATAGGTTTGGGGCTCACATACCCTCCTATGTGCACATCCTCTTGTCAGATCTTTATCTGTTAGTGCCACCTTTTCTGAATCCCATTGTCTATGGTGTTAAAACTAAACAAATCCGTGACCAAGCCTTGAAAATGCTT
Source organism: Rattus rattus (assembly GCF_011064425.1). Lineage (NCBI taxonomy): Eukaryota > Metazoa > Chordata > Mammalia > Rodentia > Muridae > Rattus > Rattus rattus. The sequence goes on from NC_046155.1 coordinate 101,851,189, forward strand.
TTCTCCAAGAAATACTAGTTACTCCCTCTGTTGAAAAGTTGCGTGATTTCTAATGAACAACTTTAATTACTTAAACTATTTATCTTTCTCAAGTAAGAATATATACTGTAGCATGTGAATTCCAGATATTGAATTTATAGAGGTCTGTATTAAATATAATACAATCTTTTAAAATAATATACAGTGGGATAATTTACTGACTTTGTGATTGAAATTTATTATGTGTCTTGTATTTTGAGACAATAATATAATTGCATCATTTTCCCCTTCATTTTCTCATTTTGAGCCCCCTTATATACTAACCCTTCTTGTTCACTTTCACATTCATAGCCTCTTTTCAAGTTTGAGTCTGTCCATTTAAATTCTCCTATTCTGGGAACATGTTGACTCTCTAACGGTAAACTGTGGTCACTGCACTTGCTTCGTGCAAACCACAAAGACAATCAATGTTTTACCCTTGAGTTTCCAATCCCCCAAGCACCTGCAGTTTGTGCTTTGCTCCATTTCCTAATGGTGTGGCCAATCTGTAGTGAGATCAGTTTAGGCTCCTGTATCTTTTTATGTATTTTATGTGAATGTTTATCAATGCTAAGATAATGCACAACCAATGTCGCATGCACACTTATTCATTTATATCCCTTAACTATAAAAGATACCATAATATTTGTATAGGAATAATGAGAAAAAAGATATTGAATTAAAGTGTCCTTAAAAACACTTCCATAAAAACAAAACCAAAATAGACTTATGTAAGGAATACTCTTGGAACCAGAAACATTAGTAAATTTTAATGAAATTTTAGTTTTAATATATTTCAGTGAAGTTTAGAGAAGAAAGAACAATTAAATATAGAGACTGTACTTAAAATTGCCTAATGATAGCATCTGATGACTGTGTGCTCCCTGTTCTTCTGTTTGAGAAGCATAGGGTTGCTCAGACACTGTTTAGAACACGTGAAATTTGTTTCTTGGCATTAGTCAGAGGTATTTCACTGAGAAGTATCAAATCAAATGATAATTAAACACTGAAATCATTAATATAGAGATGACTTTACTTCATTATTTTTATGGTAAAAGAAAAATGCAGACTTAAAAAAAATAGGAAACCAGGGTGGAGAGGAAGGCCAACACAGATAAAATATATACAAAAAGCCAGCTGGAAGGCTGCTGTTCCACCATCCAACAAAATAAAATAATTGGAGGATAAGGGAACAACTGGGAGCAAGCAGTGGTTTGAAGAGAAAGAATATGATCAAAATATACTGTATAAATTTCTCGAAAATAAATAGAATATTAAAATCACTGTATTTAATAATAGAATACCTTTTAAATAGAAGTAGTAAGAGTATATTCAAGATTAAGAGAGTAAACTGCTAAGACGTGGGGAAAGGGTAGTAAGAAGAAAATGTGCGGGTTATTGAAAACTAAGGACGTATGAGAAAAGACTTATGGAAAAACGCTTAATGACTAAGCTAACATTAGCTGGACTTTGACTATTTTGTGGGTTCTTTTTTCCCTTCTCCACTCCTTTTACACCCTTTGTCCCCCTAACACTAGGAGAAAAGAAAGGATAGAAAGGCAAGAGTGAAGTCATTAAACAACTAACTAGGGGCAGTGAGATCCTTGGTGCAAGTTTTACCTTCACCACCAGGGTATCTAATTTCTTCTTGTTTCTTTTTTGAGCACAAGTACTCAACAAACTGTGACCAAGCTCAAACAACATCAACCAGCCAACAACCCACAACCCACCCTATCTCCTGGAGCCTTAGAATCTATCTACCCTCTGAAAAGTCCCCAGAAGTCCAAACATCAAACAATGGCAGAAACTACCACAGCCCTGCTAGAGCATGAGGCAAATCTTTGAAGTAGTCCCATATCCCATACCTGGAATTAAAATGAAAACATAATCTTACAATATTTTTGTGTTTTTCAAAAAAACCTAAGTTCCAAAAATGTCACTACATTTCCCCCTTCTGTTTTAAGCCATTAATTGTGTTGTATGTAGTGAGAAATTATAAACAGAGGCTTTTTTTTTCATGAAATAAGTGCTTTTTGAATCAGTGGCCAAGGTTTTCAGACTTCTGTTCAATTCTAATCTTTTTCTATTTTGATGGTAAACACAGGTTTTCATTTCATTTGGAAATATAAACAAATCCTTTTCTCCAACATAAAACTTTTGTTGGCTTCCATTCTGATTAATTTCTACAGTTTTTTCTATAACCTAGTGTTTCTATGTTGCTGAATGTTGAGGTTTTTAGGTCTGCATATTACTCCTTGGCTGAAATGACTCATAATTTTTGCTGAGAGGCCTGAGTCAGCCCACCAGGGCTGTTTCCCAACAGTAAGAAGTTACCTCGAATTATCTCTTTTGGACCTATACTCATTGGTCCAATGATGATGCTTGCTACATTTCCTGTACACACTGGGAAGCTTAGGCCTTCTGTCTGGTTTACATTTAGAAAAATCATTGCACTTTGAGATGCCTTGTGCTTTTTTTGTTTGTTTCTTTGTTTTGGTTTTGGTTTTTGGTTTGTTTTAGTTTCGAAACAAAAATTCTAACTATGCAAATGTCCGAACACAATTTCAAAAGTAACATGGAATTGAAATTTATTGCACCAAAACCTAAATGTTGTAGTACCTACCTGCTGACAAAATATGTCCATTGGTTCAGTAGTTACATAACTATGCTAGTGTATATAATGGCTTATGATTGAATCTGAGACCTCTCCATGGGAAAGAATTTTATGTTGGTACTTTAATCAAAGCCCATGACTGAAGAGGGCATAGGTCCATAGAACCTGCTATTATATTGTTATGTGGTCATTGAATCAAAGTGTCTTCTAAATATTTGTATTTCGACTCACAGACCTAGGCTATTCTGTCTTAGCCAGAGCTTTGTAAGGCCAGGGGCAGCAATTGGTTGACAGATGAACATTTGGGAAAAGTGATGAGAATGGGAGACTAAAGAGATATCAACCTAAACCAGGCAACTGTATCATCTCCACAACATCCATGCATCAAGGCTCAGGGTAGAACAGGGCAGAGGATGAAGAAGGAATATAAAGAGCTGGAGAATGGTTAGGTGTCCTATGAAATGTTTCCACCTAGACATGACATGACTATATCCTTACACTCAAGAACTCACAACAGTCATAGTTTCTTATAAAAGACCTGGCAAAAACTTATTCAGCCAAAATTCTTGCATTATAAAGCAGATGATCTCCAGCTCCCAGCTTGATGGGGGTTGGGGAGCAATCATTCTTCTTGAGGATTTGACCACTGGTAGGTTTCGCATGAGCCACTGGTGTCACCCCCACACCCAAACCCATACTCATACACTATAGACATTACCTGGACTTAGTTGGTGATCAAAAGGGGGAGCACGAATTTGAGAGTGGAACTTTTCAGGAGAAAATGGTGAATAGGGAAGTTGGAGGAAGTGAGTTTGAAGGAGTTCATTGTATATATTCCCGAAGTTCTCAAAATAAGAAAAATTTAAAACAAAAACATATTCTCCATTCCTGAGGTCCAACATGAATCTAGCACAATTGACTATGTGTTATTCTCCAATCACAAGGTCTCCGCAGACCACCAGAGACCACCAGGAGTCTAACTCATATGCAAAAGTAAAGCCTTTATTCAAGCTTAAGTTTGGACTCTGCAACTTCTCCTGCACAGTTGGTGTGGATGGTGCTGACCTGGTAACGGCATTTTTCATGGTGGCAGGGTGAGGGACTTTCCAACTTAGCAGATACATGATTGATTGACCTTTCTTTGGCACACTTCTACTGGTTAGTAATGATTTCAACTTGGTATGAACAATGGTTGTTCGCTTAATCAATTTACTTTAGACATTAGGTAACTTTCTCCGTAAGAACTGATTGATTATTGTTAGGAGTGGAGTGCATATCTGACCAAGGGAAATGTGACTGTTACCAGGGTGACATGGCTCCTGGAACAAGTTGGTGTTTTTCCAGTAGCTAAGTTCATTCAGGGGGCAAGTTGATCATAAAATGGAGTCTGAAAGCAAAATGGAGTTTGTAAAGTTAAACTGGGCTCTTTGCTATGAGCAGGGCATCTGGATCTGTCTTCACATTGTTTCTTTCTCATTGCCTACATTATTAATTTCCCTGTCATGATGTACCTTCAGACATCATGTTTAAATTTTCTTCAATAAAGAATAAATGCAAAATATTAAGCACACAGATATTAAACATTGTAGATGGGGAAGTCATCTGAATTCCATATTTTGGATAAATAAATCTTCAAATAAATAATTAATGAATTGAAGAATTTCTCTTTATCTTTCTGTCTCTCTCTTACACACACACATACGCACACACACACATACACACACACACACAGAGAGAGAGAGAGAGAGAGAGAGAGAGAGAGAGAGATGAGACAATATTATTCAATAGAAAGGTGCAGACTTTAATTAAACAAAGAATTTTTGAATGCTGAAAAATACCCAAACATGTTATAAAAATAAGATTTCTTGGTGCTAGAGGAATGGATCAGATATTAAGAGTTTGCTGCACAAACATGAAAACTTGGGATTGTTCTAAAGCATCTATTTACATGCTCGGTTGGCACAGTGTTCTGTCTACAGTTTTAGCCTTGAAAGAAAGGTATGGAAAATCCCCAATTCAAGCTAAAGAGCAAAACTAGACATATCCCTGAGTTAGTGGTTTGATTGAGAAGGAAAGCTTTAATATGAACAAAATAGAAGAATAATAGATGATGATGACTGAAATCAATTTCACACTTCGACATGCAATGCACCTATGTGTATACAGATTCACAAAATTTTTCACACAAGAAAATGGATACACATATATGTAAAGCACATACATTAGTAATAGAAAAATAATAAAATAAAATTTAGTACCTATGAACTATATTAATTATACTTATATATTTATATATAAATATAATATGCATAAATATATAATTATATGCCATTATATTATAATGATAATGAACTATAAAAATAACATGTTGATGTCATTAAAAAAGACATCATAGAAAGATGCATAGAAATTAATAACTTATAATTTAGATTGATTATGCATTGCAGAATCATATATACCATTATTTGACACACACATACTATCAATGAATACTCAATTAGAAATCAACACCTTAAAAGAAATAACAATTGCCAATATAGAACTTCCTATATAAATACTTAAAAGTTAATGAACAAGTAGTACAGAAGATATTGTTGAATAAGACAGCAAAACCAATAGAAAGTAAAAACCACCATTATTCATGGGTGAGCTTAATTCAAAGTAGTAGTTATAAAAATGTAACAAGTACATAAATCAACTTTGACTAAATTCAGTTAATAATATAATAAACTGGAAGGCAAAACTTTCTTCTGAATGTATCAGCAAAAGTATATAGCATGTATCTTTGTCTTTATGAAATTATGGATTCATTATCCTCTGCAAATGAAGGATGACAAAAATAAAATTAAAATGAATATAAGATTAAGAACTGTGTGTTGTAAATGAATTTTGACAGTAGAAGTCTGTTGGCTATCCAGCCATTTATGGGTATATTTAATTAAGGACAATTAAGGAGTAGTAGTTTAACAAATATTTTTTCTGTATGAGATAGATTAGACAAAGATGAACTAGTAAACAGACCAGACAGTTCAGAGAAAATTACACTGAGATAGTCCTCTTACCTTACCTATGTATAGGAAGCTGCAGTTCAGTCTGTGACTCAAAAGATAAGAAATACAGCCACTGTTGTATGTACATTAATTTTTATTTCAGATATGGAATTCATAAACAGGAGAGGTTATTAAACTAAGTTATTCTAAAAGAAATAATCATTAGTGAGTAGCTAACAAATGAAAACGTTACTGACTACTCACAGTCACACAGCTCTGCACTTAGTATCATGGTGTCTCATTTCCTCCAATGGTAAGCTTCACTGAAATATTTAATAAAGTTCTTTCTTGTGCTTTTTTAAAAATGGTCTATGGTGTCCGTCATCAGATTAAATGAAATAACTTCATTTAAATGAAAAATATGTATGACTTATATATACATATGTATGTATATTCTATTTTAGGTAAGTATAAAATAATAATTTCCTATTCCCTTTTCAAACATTCTTAGTGTTACTTATTCCTGTTGTATTTATTTTCTTCTGTATTAAGCCCTCTTCCAACTCTTGTTAAGTGCCTCCATCTTCCTATTTCTTTTTCACAGCATGTGTATTCTATTATCCCTGTTTCTAAAGTACCATTCCACTCATGCCCCTTTTCAGTTTCCCAGTTTTTACAGTTACTCCAGGATATAGACTCATATAATGATTTAGAATGAGGATCCACAAACAAGAGAGAAGATGTAGCATTATGGGAGGGTGTCTGAGTTACCTCATTCATTATATTTTCTGGTTTCACTGATTTACATACAAATGTCATGATTTTATTTTTCCTTACAGATAAGTAGAACTACATTGTATACGTATATCATACTCATTATCCAGTCATCAGTTAGAGACCATTTATATTGTTGCCATTTTCTTGCTGTCATCGATAGAGCATCAATAAACATAACCACACAGATGTGTGTGGTGTAGGAGGTCAAGTCCTTTGGGCACCTGCCAAAGAGTTGGCCAATATAACTGGTTCACATAAAAGATCTACTTGAAGCATTTTGGAAAATCTTTACACAGGTTCCTGTAATGGTTCCACCAGTTTACAATCATTCCAGCAGCCAGTGGGGATTCCTTTTTACAGCATCATCACCACCATTTGTTGTTATTTATTTTCTTGCGGATAATTATTCTGACAGGTAAAATGGTATCTCAAAGTGGTTTTAATTTGCATTTTCATAATTGCTAAGAATGCTGAATACCTTAAAAGATATTATTCACTTGTATTTCTTCTTTTGAGAATTCTTAGTTTAAATTCATAGGCCATTTTAAAATGGGTTTCTTGTTTTCTTGATGCTTTCCTTTTTGAGTTCTTTACATATTTGTAGATGTTACTCATTCATCAGACGAAAAGCTGGATAAGACACTCTTCCACCCTGTGAGTTTCCTTTTCATTCAATTGACCATTTGCTTTCTTTTTTTGTACAGAAGCTTTTGAGCTTAATGAGGTCATTTTCAGCTGTTGCCCCTCCTTCCTGAATAGAAGGAATCATTTTAAGACAGTTTTTTCTATACCTGCATCTTATGTGATCCTTTCTATGGTTTCTTCTAGTAGTTACCATATTTGTTCCTCATTGAGGTCTTTGGTTCATTTGAACTTGACTTTTTTCCCCACAAGTACCAACAATTTTATTTTTTCTAGTCTTTTTAGACAATCTAAGACAAAAATTCTCAATGCAAGAAAAAGATTATCTCATAGTCATAAGTTACATATTCTCCAAAAACAATCACCACATTGACATATTCTTCAAGAACAGATTAAAATCATTACACAAAACGATATTACAACAGGATGATTGATTATGTCTTTTTCTTTTTAAACTTATTCCTAACTAAACATTTTCCATTTATCTTTCTCTCCATAAGTTCATTTTAATGCCAAAGCAATAACTCTTTTTGTCAATGATTAACAATGTTTAAGCAGCTCAAGTCTGTAGTAGAATGTTGTTGCCTATGTTTATCTGACAACAATTTGTATGTACTAAGAAATATCATCATCTATTTTGTGTCTTATTTTTGAAATCTTGTTGATCTAAACTGGCTAAAGACCTATTCTCTCTTCTTATACTCATAATAGAATTATTTATGCTTTATTCATAACTTGTCTTTTCATGGTGCACATAGAAACGTGTGACCACATCTTGAGACCACAAGATCAAGCAACTCAGAACCAATATAAAATGAATCTTTTCTTTGATCATTAACTTGTTCTAAACCTATTTTTTTCTCTTCCAAGTACAATTTCAGCTTGAAACACATAAAACCTCACTGTACTCTAGTCCTAACTTATGTATCCCTCAGTATTCAACAACGGAGAGGATATATTCTACTCAGTTCCAACATTGTTATATTTTCTGGCAAAACAACTATCTCCTTAAACTTTCTATCTACTACTCTAACTTCCTAAAACTATTTAAATCAAATCATGAATTCTGTAAAATCATGTTCAGTACCATAATCCTAGCTAACTTCTTTGGTTGAAGAGGCCATGGAACCTAAAAAGAACCTACTGTTTGTCTCTTTCACATGCCAGCATAATTTCTTGCTGAATGATAAATACTTATCATACCTACAGAGAAGTGTAGCTCTCATCCTTCATGAAAAATGTTTCTTTTTGCAAGAGGTAGAGACCATTACAGAAAACCACACTGGTCAAACTCTAGAGAAATAACTTTAGGTCACCCATCCCTAGTCTACAATACAACCCCTACCCTTAAAGCCTGGAGAATATCATAGACAAGGGTATAGAAATCTTAAAAGAGGAGAGACACATCATTTACTGTGAGATTATGACATTTATATATGAAAGGAAAATTACATCCATGAAATCTCATGTATGGTTGTCTAAAGAAGACCCAAACAGTGACAACATCAGTTGACCTGAAAATACTGATAAAGATATCACTATCTACCACACTTGACTCCTATAAAAGGGAGAATCAGTCTTTCTCAGGGACAAGGTCCTTAATTGATTGTCTAGTACCGCATTGTTAACCATACAACAGATACATACAAGAAATACTAACATAGTAGTTAAATGTAAGTGCTATTCTATTTTTTAAATTTATTTAAATTTATTTTTTTTACTTAATTCACTTTACATTTTGCTTACTGACCCCCTCCTGATCACTCCCTCCCACAATCCTTCTCCCATACCCCCCTTCCCCTATCCTCTGTGTGGGTGGGGCTCTCCTACAGTAAGTGCTATTCTTGCTAAAGCTGCAAGTTTAGTTCCAGCCCACTTTGGGTGGCATACAAGCAATTGTATCTCTAATTCCAGGTGATCCAACACCAACACCTGGCCTAGGAGGTCTCTGTACTCTGTCAGTGTCCGACCTCCACACATGATCAGAGTTTTCAATTGGAAGCAGGGATATCTGGAAGGTGTATAATAAATATATGCAGACTATTGTTTGGGTACAAACTGACAGGCAATTTTCAAGACTTAAAGTTGCTCTCTTCTCCTCTCTTCTCTCTTCTCTCTTCTCTCTTCTCTCTCTCTCTCTCTCTGTCTGTCTCTCTCTCTCTCTCTCTCTCTCTCTCTCTCTCTCTCTCTCTCTCTCTCTCTCTCTCTCTCTCTCCTCCCAGTTTGAGGCTGCACATACTCTACATTCTCTTGCACACTCTCAAATTCCAGCTAAAAATTTTCTTAATTCTCTATCAGCTGTGTTGACACCAATTAGTAGGAGTTCATGAAAGTGTTTTTATTTGCATTTCTATGTGATTATTTTGGGGTAAGAAGTGTATTTGATTTTGCCATCTTGGGACCCTGTCTTCTCACTAACCTTAATCACTAGAGTTCTTTTGTTTCTAACTTCCAAAGGCACAGCAGAGTTAGATAAAGAAAATAACTTGATCTAGACTCGTTTTTAGGCAACTAATTGCCTAAGTACTCAGCAATGCTCTTTCCTACTTTCTATTTTACTTTTTAAAATTTATTTTAATTTTACAGCCCAGTCATTGCCTTCCTCCCAGTCTGCCCTCCAATAGTTCCTCAGCCCATTCTCTCTCCACTCTGTCTCCAAGAGGATGTTCTTCTCACAACACTTGCCCAAGTCTCCGCACTCCTTGGGGTTACAAGCCTCTCAAGGGTTAGGAACCCCTTCTCCTCCTACTGAGGCCAAACTAGGCAGTCCTTTGCTGGTCCAGGCAGGGGCTTCAGATCAGCTAGTGTATTCTGTCTGATTGGTAGCTCAGAGTCTGATGGATCTCAGGGGTTTGGGTTCATTGAGATTGCTGGCCTTAATATGGGGTCTCCCTCTTCCTCAGCTTCTTCCAGCCTTTCTTAATTCAACTACAGGGGTCTCTGACTTCAGCCCAATAGTTGGGTGTAAGTATCTACATATGTCAGCTGTTTGTGGGGCCTCTAAGAGGAGAGACATGCTAGCTCCTGTCTGTAAGCCCATTATAGCCTCAGTAATAATGTCAGGCCTTGGAGCTTCCCCTTGAGATAGATCCCAAGTTGGGCCTGTCACTGGACTACCTTTCCCTCAGTCTCTTCTCTCTATTTTTGTCCCTGCAGTTCTTTCAGACAGGAACAATTCTGGGTCAGAGTTTTTGACTGTGGGATGGCAACCCCATCTCTCCACTTGAAGCCCTGTCTTTCTACTGGAGGTAGACTCTAGTGGAGTTCCCTTTCCTCATTGCTGGAAATTTCATGTGAAGTCCCTCCTTTTGGGTCCTGAGAGTCTCTCACCTCCCAGGTCTCTGATACTTTCTTATGGGTCCTTCCACCTCTCACCACCCCCAAGATTGTATATTTGCATTCGTTCTGATGACCCTCAGGGCTTCTCTCCTGTCTCTTCTCCCATGCCTGATCATGTTCCTCTTTTCTCTCCCCCTCCCCTTTCCCACCCAGGTCCCCCCTCCCTCTGCCTCCAGTGATTGTTTTCTTCTCCCTCCCAAGTGGGATTTAATCTCCTTCACTTGGGCCCTTCTTGTTAACCTTCTTGAGTTCTGTGTATTGTATCATAGATATTCTGTACAATTTTGTCTAATACCCACTTATTAGTGAGTACATAACTGCATGTCCTTTTGGGTCTGAGTTACCTCACTCAGTATGATATTTTCTAGTTCCATTCATTTCCTGCAAAACTCATAATGTCCTCATTTTTAATAGCTAAGTAGTATTCCATTGTGTAAGTGGGCCACATTTTCTATATCCATTCTTTTGTTGTGGTACATCTGACTTGTTTCTAGCTTCTGGCTATCACAGATAAGGCTGTTATGAGCATAGTGACTTCACAAATAATACACAGGTCTCCCCCACGGAGCCACCTGCCAGCTGTGCTATACTCTCTTTGCACTCTTCAGATTCTGCAGGGATTAAGAAATTCATTTCCACAGAGACACATTATGGTATAAAACACTAGTCTTCCCAGGCTGAATTACCACAAACATCCTATCCCTGAGTTCTGTGTCCATCTCATTACATGGCTGCAGGTAAGTCTATGGGCTTAGGATTTTGTACTGCCAGTTGGAGGAGCAGGGTTGTATCACAGAAACATGCATTTAATACCCTGGGATGGTAGTGGATCAAATGCAGTTGATCATTCCAGCTTTAGAAATATTTTCAGTCATAGGATTCTGTGTGCCTTGGAATCTTTCAGAAACTGTTTATAAAGCATGAGATAACAAAATTAAAGCAGTATTTTGCCAACCAGAGGAGCCTGAGAGAGCACAACTATGTGGATAAAAGAGCTTTATCATGTTTAGACCTGAGAAGAATTGTGAGAAGTTACAGGGTCACCAGGAGCACTACTTCTGCAAATATCTGCTATTTACTGATGCAGCAATGTGTTTTAAAATCATTACTAAGTATATTTGTGACCTTTGTTCAATGTGTTTGTGGATACTATTGATATTTTGCCTGCTTTGCAAATGAATAATTTATTAACTAGATCCAGAATTTGAAGAATAATTTAGATGGTCTGGTCCAGCTACAGATTTTAAGCAGTTCACTCTTTGCCTTACGGGAAATGTCTGTGATGGGAATGTGGATTTACAATGTTTGTGAGGAATAAAGAGGACATAATTTGAAGCTAATTATAAAGGGTAGTCACGTGACTTGAGTGTGGTCTTGCAATGAGGAAGATTGCACCAGAAAATAACAAAGGTTTACTGAGGTTGGCAGATATTGCATGGTGAATATCAAAGGGGTAGGTTTAGGGCAAAGAGATCCTTGAGGTAGTATGGAATGAAAATTAAGCTTCATAGGAGTTTGAATTTTGATTCTTAAATTTTTATAACCTTGGGCACTGGAAAAATACAGATTTAAGACAGGAGCTCTAAGGAACACTGTGTTTTAGTATATTTCTACAATAAAGAGCCAAATTGTACTGCGTATACAGGTTCAGGTGTATCAATGTGTATCATTCAAAGAAAGGCTTTTCTTTCTTCTTTTTAAATGTGTGTAATTTGTCACCACACAGTTATTTTCTAGATTGCCCCTTTTCACCTTGTCCCGTTACTCTTAACCAGAGACCATCTCTTCTCTTCATCTTTCTGTTTCCCCTGCAGTATTCTGCAGCTCTCACTGACTTGTTTCCCATCTATCATCCAATCCTTTTGCATTATTCCATCACATCCTCTGTGCAGTAAACAACTGTCAAGTGTTATTTCCATTGGTACCACATTGTAGCTATGTATATTGGCCCACCTCTAGGCTAGCACTTGACAGGGACAGGAGGGTTAATACAATTTCTAATTAGTCTTATTTACATAGCAAGTTTAGACCAAACATAGCTATAAAGCTAGAAACTGTGACTTGCCCCTCACTCTCCTCACCCTCACATTTCAGAGGAAATTGGTACTAATACCACAATCTGAATAAAGAAAGCAATTTAAAACATACACCATCTATGCAGAGTAATAATATTTAAAATATCTTTATTGAGTTGTATATGATATTGTATGAATTCCAAACAACAAACCTAACATTGATCTTTTTAAAGATAGAATAAATGAACTCTTTTTTTCAAACATTTCAAAGAATATTTGGATTTTATGGAGAATGCCTGTTAATAAAATGTATTAGTAGTATATACAATTACAACTTAAGTGTATTGACACTGCCTTCTACAGTTTAAAATATTGAATAAAGAAAACATTCTGCGTAAGAAGATTCAGAAGGAAGAGTCTCTGTGAGAGTTAGATAAGCATGAAAGAAAGGGATGCAGTCTGTTTTCTTTCGGATGATCTGAGAAGGAGGCCACCTTTCTTTATAACGTAAGAAAAGAGCAACAGCTAACATATTTGCAGAATGGAAGGTAGAGTGCATTTACCTGATGTGTCTTCTTATTGATTTGCTGTATTAGTCCATCCTCATAGCATTTAATACTTAAAACCATCTCAGGAAACAAGTGTGTGAATTACTGAAAAGGAAATAAACATCCTTTCTAAATCATTTAATACATTACATCTTGTAAAGTGGAAGTATTTCTTGCAGATATTATAAATACAGGATTGAAGTAACCGTGAGGTAAGACACCCACACCACTGGGTACATGGCAGATAAAGGCCTTCTGCACAGAATTATGTCTTTAAGCCGACATAGTGTCCTAAGTGAGAATTATTAAAGTAAAGGAGGAGAATAAGGGCCAGAAAACTAGTATGAAAATTGTTGGGGGGAGGGCGGCAATGGGGGGAGGATGGGGAGGGGAACACCCATAAAGAAGGGGAGGGGGAGGGATTAGGGGGATGTTTGCTCGGAAACCGGGAAAGGGAATAACACTCGAAATGTAAATAAGAAATATTCAAGTTGTCTCCCAGGAAAGAATGGAAAGGCAAAAAAACCTCACTCCATAGAAATATTTTCCCCTGTAGACAAAGGATATATTAAAACTTTAGAAATTCCTCTACATAGAGCTTTTAGTATTAGTCAAACACCTAGGCAAAAATGTATGGTAGCCTTAGGTAGGTGAATTAGTGACTGAAAAACAAGATGGATAGCAGAGATTGCAGGTGGGGATTTGTTAAATATAAATGATGGGCAAATGCAGAAGACAAAAGATGAGTACCACCTGTGGCCAAAATAGAAAAGACAGATGAGAACACCAATGGCTCATGCTCTAAGATTAACAATCTACAAATGGGACCTCAAAATTACAAAGTTTCTATAAGGCAAAGGACACTGTCAATAGGACAGTGGAAACATCATCCAACAGACTGGGAAAAGATCTTCACCAATCCTACATCCAATAGAGAACTAATATTCAAAATAGACAAAAAACTCAAGAAGTTAGACTCCAGAGAATCAAATAACCCTATTAAAAATGAGGTACAAAGCTAAACAAAGAATTCTCAATTGAGGAATATCAAATGGCTGAGAATCACCTAAAGAAATGTTTAACACCTGTAGTCATCAGGGAAATGCAAATCAAAACAACCATGAGATTCCACCTCACAATAATCAGAATGGTTAAGATCAAAAACTCAGGTGCCAGCAGATGATGGTGAGGAGGTGGAAAAGAGGAACACTCCTCCAGTGTTGGTGGTTTGTAAGTTGGTACAACCACTGTGGAAATCAGTCTGACTGTTCCTCAGAAAATTGGACCTAATACTACCAGAGGACACAGCTATACCACTCCTGGGCATATACCCAAAAGAAGCTCCAACATATAATAAGGACACATGCTCCACTATGTTCATAGTAGCCAGAAGCTGGAAAGAGTGGATACAGAAAATATGGTACAATTACACAATGGAGTACTATTCAGCTATTAAAAACAATGACTTCATGAAATTCATAGGCAAATGGATGGAACTAGAAAATATCATCCTGAGTGAGGTAACCCAGTCACAAAAGAACACACATGGTATGGACGTACTGGTAAGTGGATATTAGCCCAAAAGCTCGGAATACTCAGGATACAATTTACATACCATATGAGGCTCAAGAAGAAGAAAGACTAAAGTGCAAATGCTTCAGTCCTTCTTAGAAGGGGGAACAAAATACAGGAAGAAGTAAGAAGACAAAATGTAGAGCAAAGACTGTAGGAAAGGATCCAGAGACTGCCCAACCTGGGGATCCATCCCATATACAGTCACTAAACCCAGACACTTTTGCAGATGCCAAGAAGTGCTTGCTGACAGGACCCTGATCTAGCTGTCTCCTGAGAGGCTCTGACAGATCCTGACAAATACAGAAGTGGAGGCTCCAAACCACCCATTGGACTGAGAATGGAGTCCCCAATGGAAGAATTAGAGAAAGGACTGAAGGAGCTAAAGGGGTTTGCAACCCCAGAGGAAGAACAACAATATCAACCACACAGACACCCCAGAGCTCACAGGGAACAAACCACCAAACAAAGAGTTGACATATGGGGGGACCCACGGCTTCAGCCACATATATAGCAAAGGATAGCCTTATCAGGCATCAGTGGGAGGCGAGACCCTTGGTCCTGTGATAATTTGATGCCCCAGTGTAGAGGAATGGCAGGATGGGGAGGCAGGAGGGAGTGGGTGGGTGGTCAAGCATCCTCATAGAAGCAGGGGAGAGAGGATGGGATAGAGGGTTTCAGAAGGGGAAATGGGAAAGGGGGATTACATTTGAAATGTAAATTTAAAAAATAAAAAATATAATAAAATAACTTCCCACTCTGGTGGATTATTCATGTCCAGATATTGATAAGTTCAAGATCTTATACTATCTTCATTCTGTGAATTCCAATTGCAGAAACACAAGAGCACATAGAGGACCAGTATCAAGCAAAATGCTTTTTTGATCAAAGACTTTTGGTTCTGGAGCAGAATTAAGATATCTACTGAACTTAACTTTCAGAGATGATCTAGGTAAGGAAAAAGTGTTATTAATATTTAATTCCCTTTGGGGAAAAGAATGGTTGGGGGTGAAGAAAAGATGATATGCTCCTAAGCTACATAGAGTTTATTTTGCTAATGAATTAATTTCTCTTATATTTAATGCATCTAGTTTTAGTATGGAACTGAATTTGAAGCAGCAATATCGCTACAACTTTCTACTGGCAGGTTCACCATGATCAAGTTCAATGGCTCAGTCTTCATGCCTTCTGTACTGACATTAGTGGGGATCCCTGGCCTGGAGTCAGTACAGTGCTGGATTGGGATTCCATTCTGTGTCATGTACATCATTGCTATGATTGGGAACGCTCTAATTTTAGTTATAATCAAAAGTGAAAAGAGCCTCCACATACCCATGTATATTTTCTTGGCCATTTTGGCAGTCACGGATATTGTCCTTAGCACGTGCATTCTTCCCAAAATGTTGGGCATCTTTTGGTTTCACATGCCACAGATATCCTTTGATGCTTGCCTGCTGCAGATGGAACTCATCCACTCATTCCAGGCCACAGAATCAGGCATCCTCCTGGCCATGGCTCTGGATCGCTATGTGGCCATCTGCAACCCCCTGAGACATGCTACTATTTTCTCTCCACAACTCATGACTTGCCTTGGAGCTGGTGTCCTACTCAGGTCTCTCATTCTCACATTCCCAATGATATTGCTCATCAAATGTCGCCTTGAATACTACAGAACTACCGTTATTTCCCACTCTTACTGTGAACACATGGCTATTGTGAAATTGGCAGCTCAAGATATCAGAATCAACAAGATATGTGGCCTCCTTGTTGCCTTTGCTATCTTGGGGCTTGACATAGTCTTCATTACCTTCTCCTATGTGCGAATCTTCATCACCGTCTTCCAGCTGCCCCAGAAGGAGGCTCGATTGAAAGCCTTCAATACCTGCATTGCTCATATCTGTGTCTTCCTACAGTTCTACCTTCTGGGTTTCTTCTCTTTCTTCACACACAGATTTGGGGCTCACATACCCTCCTATGTGCATATCCTCCTGTCAGATCTTTACCTACTAGTGCCACCTTTTCTGAATCCCATTGTTTATGGTGTTAAAACTAAACAAATCCGTGACCAAGTCTTTAAAATGCTTTTCTCCAAGAAACCTCTGTGAACATTAGTGACTCCTTATGCTTCAGTGTTGTGTTGTTTCTAATTAGAACTTGAATAAGTTAAACTCTAAGTCTTCTACAGATAGGAAAGTGTGTGCAAGCATGTGAATTTCACATACTGTAAATTTAAGGAAGTATGAGTTAAATAGAACAGCCTTGTTTATCTCTGTTTAATTTCAAATGTTTAATGCACTTTTCTGGTTGAAACTATGCATATAGTCCTGTGTGTTCTTTCCTCATACTATGTAATCATATTTAAAAACAGGATTCAAAGTTAGCATTTTCTTCAGGTAAATTTCAGAGTAAGTGCTATAAATCACCATTCTGAAACTTCTTACCCAACAAAGACTCATAACTTTGGGTATGTTTTCCTTTTTGGTATTTCCTTTTAAATTGTAGATTGCAATGGCTAATCAATTATAAGTACTTTCTATGAGTAACAATGTAGTGATAATATATAATAAAGAATTGATAAAAAGTTATTCAGTGAAATTCAAAATCTACTAAAGATACCAAGAAACACGAATAAAGAAATTCCAAAAATGAATAATTAGCATATTCTCAAATGAACTTTTAGAAAACTGAAGCAATGATATAATCGTATATATTTATTAAACCCTCATATGTAATTATTGCAATGTACATTTGACTTTTACTTGTTCTTCACTAAAATTTAGAGGTTAAAGAGTAATAGAATATTGAGTTAAAAGTGCTGTATTTAAAAATTGCCTACTGCCAGCATCATCAGAAATTTGTCCTACCCACCTTTGTGTCACAAATTTTAGAACACACTGCCTGGATCTTATTAGAATACAAATAAATTTGCATGTATGATGTTAATATAATATGCAAATCAACAATACACAAATATCTATGCATTCAGGAGTTTATTCTACTGCTATTAAGACAATGGAAGCACTCAGATCTGAAAGGATAATTCTATTATTCTGAGATTTATAAGATCTACACTGGCTATGAGCAAGGACTCTGCACTTATCTTTACAGTGTTCACATCCTCTTTATATCTTCATGTAAAAGTAACTTTTATTCTCCTGATGTAATTGTTGTCTCTGAGGGTTACTACTGAATACGCTCACCCTTCCTAGTTGTTTTTCAGTTCTGGCTGGCTGATTCAACTGAGCTGTTCAGGCTCAAATGCCTCTCTAAACTGACTGATTTAATCTGACTTCTTTCAGCTTCTCATTGAGTTGCTCTGCTTGGCCTCAAACTAATTCTGGAAATTTGATTTAATCGTCTAGCACCTGTTTATTCTCTACCTTCGACTTCCTTTGCTGACCTGCAATGAACTGTGTGAATTCACAAATGAACTAAACTCTGCTGCACTGCACTCACTACACGGAGTCCCAAGTCACTGCCTCTCTCTCACTGTGCTATTCTTCAAAAGCTTTTCACTCCTGTGCTGTTCTTGTGAGACTATCTCTGATGATCTTGTGAGACTTGTGAGACTATCTCTGACTGATGCTGTCAAATCTTTCTCTGACTTGTCATTTTCTTTACTCTTACATTAGACATCACTCTCAAATATGGCTGCTTCCTTCTATAAACTAATTTTACATTAAAGGCTTGTTCTAAAATGTGTCTGTATTCCAAAAAGAGGGGTTAAAGACATGTGGCATGTCTATATTCTGGCCAGATCACACAGACCTAGGTCCTTGGCTATGATCCCTAGTCAGAGCAACCATGTATCTGGATTAAAATTCCTTAAAATTTCTCTATGTCATCAATTTATTATTTTGATGTATCTATGGATATCATGTCTAAATTTTATTCAACAAAAGAACAAATCTTAGAATTAATTAGTTGATTATAAGCACACACTAAAAGGAGGATTGTGGAATGGGAAGTCTCATGGATTTCTTAATTTGGAGAAACAAGTGTTTTAATAGATAGGAGAGAAAGACAGAGAAAGCTACAGAAAAAGACAGAGACAGAAAGACATATGCAATCACACAGAGATTGTTAGACACAAACAGACATATATGGAGGAAATCATTCAATAGGTAGATTAAACATCAATTTTTGAGAATTTTTCTTTTTTAAAATTTAATTTATTTTTTTTATTTATTCACTTTATATACCACTCACAGTTCACATCTTGTTCCTCCCATAATCCTTCCCTCATCTCCCCTTCCCTTCTTCTCTGTGTAGGTGGGGCTCCCCCTGAGCATTCCCCCTTCCCTAGCAGTTCAAGTCTTGATGAGGCTAGGTGCTTTCTCTCTCACTGAGGCCAGATAAGGCAGCCCAGCTAGAAGAACATACCCCAACTACAGGCAACAGCACAGCTGCTACATATGTGTGGGGAAGCCTAGGTCCAGTGTGTGTATGTTCTTTGTTTGGTGGTTCAGACTCTGGGAGCCCCAAGAGTCTAGGGTAGTTTAGTTGATCTTCCTGTGGAGTTCTAATCTCCTTCTGGTCCTGTAATTCTTCCTCCTATTCTCACATAAGAGTTCCCAAGCTTATTCACTGTTTGGTTGTGTGTATCTGTACCTGTCTGTTAGTGGCTGGGTGAAACCTCTCGGAGGACAACATGCCTTGTCTACAAACATAAGAAAGAATCATTAATAGAGTTAGGGGTTGGTGCTTGCCCATGGGATGGATTCGGGATCAGGTGTGGGGAAGGACAGGAGGAATGGCTAGATGATCATGAAAATGAAGGATTTTTCACAGAAACAAATAGAAACAAATTATTAAGAGATTTTAAAATAAAATTTCATAGGTCGGAAGAAATGACTCAATAGTTTAGCCTTTGCTATTCAAGTCCAGAATTCAGATTTCCAGAAACCCATATAAAATGCCAAGTGGTCATGACAGACTGCGTGTAATTTTCACTTGAGGAAGATGACAACAGGACTTCCCAGAACATGTTGGCTAAGAAAGATAAGCCACTTAGGCAAGCTCTGGTTGTGGTGGACCTATCCTGTTTCAGTGAGTAAGATGGCAGAGGAACTAAAAGTGATTTTTGTTCTCAAAGTCAGGCCTTCATCTTGCATATGCACATGTGCATATGATGCACATCAGCTCATTTAAGATCTTGTAAATGCACACTCATGCATCCACCATACACATGAAATATGAAAAAATAGTAAACATGAAATCTATTTATTATGTAATAACTTAAGCAGTGATAAAGTCAGAAAACAGTGTTTTAGTTTTGATAGACAATGCAAAAAAGGTGTTAAATAAGATAATAGAAGTGACTATTTTAATCCTGAATTGGAGACATGTTTGTGACAGGTACTTCAGAGCAATTAAGCAATATGAAATTCACTTAAAACAAATACAATGAAGGCAGAAATTCCATTAGAGTTATAAATTAACAAATATATAGTATAGATTATGTATTCCTAAATACAGAACCAAAATCTAATAAGACATGAATTAAGTAACTTAAAATTTAGGTAGTAGATATAAAAATGTACTACAACTGAATTACACAAATGTACACAAACTGAATTAGACTAGCATTTGTTGTTAACATAAGCAAATGAAAAGGGAAAAACATAGCCTAATTGTTCCAGGAAAAAGTTAATGTCATTTCTCTTTATGATATTATGGATTCACTAATTATAATCCAAAGAATAATAAACAATAAAAACATTATAGTACACACCAAAAACAATTTTTAGTTGTATTTTGATAGTCAGGATCAAGCCCTTTGTGGGTATAATTCAGCACAATTGCAGGGGGTAGTTTAGTAAGAATTTCCTGTGTATAAAGTGGGTTTGGCAAAGGAAAATTATTAAGGGAGCAAACAGTTCAGAGGGCATAGTCCTCTTACATGACTTGTGTGAGTTTAGTCTTTGATGATGGTGATCTGAAACAGGCAAGGAGTAATACAGTCTTTCATCATTATTTCATATATATAATTCACAATAGGGAAGCGGTCAGAAAGCCCACTAGCTAGAGAAATGAGCCACTCCTGACTCCCCAGAGTTCCTGTAAGGCTCCAGTTATTACCATGCATGTCTCCTTTTCCCCATGGAAAACCTCACTGAAACATTTACTATAATTGCCTGCATTTTTTCTTTTCCTCTTTATCTACAGTACGTGCAAAGTGTTAGCTCTACATTGCTCTTTTGATTGCTTAACATTTTGTGCAAATTGCATCACATAATATATAATTTATATAGTGGACAAAAGTGGATTTTCCCCAGGTTGTTTATTGTGAATCTCTTCTAATTTTCTCTCTTGAATAAGATACATAGCACAATTTGCTTACTATCCTATGTTGATGTGCTCTAAAAGTAGTGAATTTCATATGATCAATGCTTCTACACATGTATTCATGTACTCAGAATATTGATGTCCATGTATAAGAATCAAATTATTAATTCATGGGACACTAAAATTCTTCAACATTGGTAGATGTTTTAAGAATTTGATATGCACTTCTATCAACTAAAATCATCAGCAAGACACAAAGTGCTTCCATTGGTTGATACCTTTACTAATGCTTGAAGGCACAAATTGTTATTTTGATCATGTGGTTCATAAATAGTGTGGGAACTCTGCTATCTTATTCATCATTTCAATGAAATCAGAAATACTTGATTCTATGTATATATTCTAATTGGCTAGTATTTTTTGCAATTAAAGACTATTCTTCACTGGTCACTTAGTCATCTGTACGAGTTTCTACTAACATGTATATTAAATGTGATCCTTTCTTATGTTGTACATATTGTGGATGTATTCAGCTTTTCAGAAATATGCTGGTGCATGTTATAACAACAAATACCTTTATTTTGAAAGACCCAGTATTATCTAACTCTAAATAGAGCCTCACATTTTCATACCTATCCAAAATTGCCTAATGTGTATTTATTAATATATTTCCCATGAGTATTGTTTTTTCCTATACCCATTGAGAATTAGAGCAGGAAAGTGAGCATAGATAAGTCTGTATGTCTTCTAGTTGTATGTAGAACCAGAAAAATATGATACTTCATGGATTCAAGAGTTTCAGCTTCCAACAAACAAACACTACACCATCTTGGGTGACAGACAGCCCATAATTCTTGGCCCAAGGTAGTCAGAATTTACCTGGTCTACATCATATACATTGCCTTGTTGCTCCCCTTTCTAGTGCCCACTCTACTTCTCCCCTAAACACAAACATTACAATACAGAGAAAACATTGTGTATTTTATTTTGTGAAGGGGCTATCAAGTCATTGCATATCTAGGGCTGATTCTTTCCTAGTGGGCATAGAATCTGTGGCCTATGAACAAGAATTCAGGTTATGTCTTTTTAAAAATTTATTTATTTTCTTTCTTTAATCCCATTTTATAATCCAGACCTCATCCCCCTCCAGGTCAGGCTCCCTGACTGCTCCCCATTCCATACCCTCCTCCCACCCTGTCTCTAAGAGGATGTCCTCATATCTCCACCCCCTGAACCCCCATCAGGCCTCTGCACTCCTTGAGGCCTCAAGCATTTTTTGGTGCATTTTCTCTCACTGAGGCCAGACCAGGCAGTCCTCTGCTATATATGTGTCAGGGCCTCATGTGTATGCTGCCATGTGTACTCTTTGGAAGGTGGTTTAGTCCTTGGGAGTTTCAGGGAGGGTCTGGTAGGTTGATATTGTTTTCCTTCCTATGGGGTACAAACCCCTTCAGCTCTGTCAGTCCTTCCCCCAACTCCTCCATTGGGGTCCCTGTTCTCTGTCTGATAGCTGCAAGCATCTACATCTAACTTGAACATGGTAAATAAACTATTAACATATGGAGTGTGAAAAGCAAAATACTTTCAAGCGATAGCCATTAATACGAGGTGTAAAATACAAAGAGATGTAAAGTTGGAGATAAAAAATTAAAAATGTGTGGGGAAACTGAAGACAAGTCAAGATTTTACTGAATTTTCAAAAATGTATTTTGAGTTTCTTTGCTAAATTGCTATTATTTCAAAACACCTTGTTATCATCTAAAAGTATTATTATTTTCAGTCTTCATGATTAATCAAAAAATAAATCCATAAAAGATGTAATAAAATATTATCAAAAGCACCATAAACACACTATTAGAATAAAACTTTAAACCAGAAAAATAAAGATTGAATTAAAATTCCTAGTTAAAAGATACAGTAATGAAATAGATTTAAAAGAAGAAAGCCACATACTGATTATGAGAAACAATTTTATTCCGAAGGGCACGTATATATTGAACATGACTAAGATGAAGTAAGATATTCCCAGAAAATGGGATCTAGCACAAAGCAGAAATAACTACATATTTATGAGAAAAATAATGTGTAAATAAAAAGCAGTAAAAAGAGACAAGAATTTCACTATATAATGATAAGGAGATTATACAGAAGGCTAAATTTAAATGTGTATACACTCAATATCATAGCACAATATATATATAATGAACATTAAGAGACCTAAAGTGACTGACAAAATACAAAGTAGTAGTTAATAGAAGACATCAATACCTTCCTTTTGAAATAATAATATCATAATATCAGAATGATGTCAGTCAGTTAAGCACTCAACAACAAAATGGAGTTAACACTTCACTTTGGACCAGTGGTACCCGATAGGCATGTGAAAGACTATATTCAGCAACTTCAGAACACATATTCTTAACAGCAATATGAAAAAGATTCTGCAGGATGGATCATGTGGTAGATTCAAAACAAGTCATAGCGTATTTTTAAAAATATTAAATTATGTCAAGCAGCATGTCTGATTAGAATTCCATAAAACCCCAAATTAAGAACAAGGATAAAACACTCAGAACTATACAGAGATGCAAAACAAATGAGTGACCACACAAACAAGGAATATGTATGTATATATCTATATCTATATCTATCTATAATATATACATATATTTAAATGGCAATGGATAAAGTACATAACCAATACATTCTTATGGAACTACATCACACACAATTCTAAGAGGCTAAGAGAGAAGATTATAAAATCAATGGTCACATTAAAATAAACAAAATTCTATTAAAGAGCCAACATATTATCTATCTTAAGAAGCTAGATTAGAAGGACTAACCAAACTCCAAATTAATAGAAGGTAAAAAAACTGCATATTGTTTATTTTAAATCAAATAGAGAATAGAAAGTAAAAGTATCAGGTATTGCCCAATTGAAGTATTTGATGTAAGGATCAGAGCAAGTTGTGTGTGTGTGCATGTGTGTGTGCGCGTGTGAATGTGTGTGTGTATGTCTCTGTGTATACACACATATTTTTATGTACATATAATATGTGCATATTTATATACACATATATTTGTATACAAATTTTTATATGTATTTGATAGTCTGGACAGAGAGGATAAATAACTGTTATTTTTTTTTTGTAATAGAGTCATAAATGAGTTATTCATTGAGCAAGTGTGTTATATATTGTTAGAATAAAACACAATCTATTTTCTTGGGTAGAAATATATATTTATATATATTTATATACATTTGCCTGCTTATCAGACATATACACAAACACACATATATATGTAGATCTATCATATATCTATTTAGCTATCTATCTAGCCATCTATTTTTAGATGAAAACTTAATTGCAATTGCTTGTCTTGATGGATGTTAGCAACAGTAAGACTATACAAGAGGTCTGAAAGACTCCATGTGGAGAAGGTTACATAATAGATCCATTCCCTTTTTTGGAGGGAAATGAAGACACCATGAGCTAAAGTGTGGAGTGGATGGCATCTCAGGACATTAAGTACTTCAAAATTAGTTTTTCTGTGCTCTCTTTGTTTTCCATCATTGACCTTCTCAGGCCAAACCCTAGAGATCAACATATTCCATTATGGTCAGTTATACAGTGATGAATTTCAGAGCTGAATCAATCCTGCTGTTCACATGTGTATGCCCTTTTATTCGGTGTGGTCTAGTTACTATCCTACTATACTACTGTAAGTAGACACTACTATATTCAACCACCTAGCGGGACATTCAAAGCTGAGCTTATGGGCTGAGATTACCAGACAATTTGGCAGAGATAGGATAAAGAACTGTTATTTCTTTTTTGTAATATTCATGGATGAGTTATTCATTGAGTGAATGTATTGTGTAATGTTAGATTAAATAGACTCCATCTATTTTCTTGGTTGGAGATAAGTGGAATATTAAGAAAAGTGGTACTTTGAAAAATCAGATTTCAGGCATGAAATTGGGTTTATTGCTAAATGATTTTGAAGAAGGAATTCCAAATAACTGAATCATATTATACCTGTTATCACATAGAACTTAATTTAGGAAGCTTTAGCTCTCAGATATAGGCTCTGTGCTTTTCCACAACCTAGACCACATCTAAAACGTTTCACTGTTCTCATGTTCTTGGGGTAAACCCATATCTCATTACAGGTTGCATCACATCAGCTTTTCCAGACACAGAGACAACACATATTAAAAAATCTCGAGAGAATTCATTATCCATTACACTTAAATTGTAACATCCTGCCACAATCCTGATCTGGTTGGTAGTGGTACAAAAAATTGAAATGTAGGCACTGATAGGGTTACAGCCTCTCTCCTGCATGTATGCTGAATCCTCTGTAAGGACTACAGGGGGCCTTATTAATTCATTCTGCTTTCTTTCAGAGGTAGAATGGTCCTTCACAGGGAGAAGAACTCTTCTACAAAGTATGTGAGGTTGGGAGACCTATAAATGGGAGGATACAAGAAAACACAGAAAGGGTGCTGAAAAACAGAAGGGAGGAGGGAAGGTGTCAGAAAGGAAGAGTGCCAAGAGGAAATATTAGATAATTTTAGTGATTTATTCTCTCTCTCTCTCTCTCTCTCTCTCTCTCTCTCTCTCTCTCTCTCTCTCTCTCCCCCTCTGTGTGTGTGTGTGTGTGTGTATGTACTATGCAAAGTGATTAATTTCATCAAGGAATCTTCATACTTATGAATCATTAAACTTTTCTGTCATTCACTTTCCTTCTCAGTGGCTTTCCTCCAGTCAGTATCCAAGCTCATTCACATTCTTCCTCAGTTAATACCAACATCTACTGTCATATTGTTGTACTCTGCTGTTTTTTAAGGTTCCCTCTTCTCTCACCCTCAAGATCAGAGGGTCTTTAATGGGCTTGCATTTGGGAAGCTGAGTAGAAGGAAGGCCTTGATGGCAGCAGATATTTTACTTTGATGTTAACTAACAATGAAATAAAGATGATGAAGTAGAAATGAAGAATGGACTGAGGAGTAAGTATATATAAGCACTGAAGTCTTTTTAAAATTATTGCTCTTCTCACTGGCTGTCCTCTCCCTTTACTCCCTGACACAGATCTTGACCTTGTCAAGGCCTCCCACATTAGAGAATAGCCGTGGAATTGGATTGTGCTCTAACAATCAGCCCAATGGCAACCTCAAACTCCAGCACAATTGTGTCCTCTACATTCTACCTCACAGGCATCCCTGGCTATGAGGAATTTCACCACTGGATTTCCATTCCATTTTGCTTTCTTTACCTTATCGGAATAACAGGCAACTGTATGATTCTGCACATTGTGCGCACAGATGCCAGGCTCCACGAGCCCATGTATTACTTCCTCGCTATGCTTTCACTCACTGACATGGCCATGTCCCTGCCCACGATGATTTCACTTTTTAGGGTCTTGTGGTCTATTTCCCGAGAGATCCAGTTTAATATTTGTGTGGTCCAAATGTTTCTGATTCATACTTTTTCCTTCACCGAATCCTCTGTGCTCTTAGCCATGGCCCTTGACCGTTATGTGGCTATCTGCCATCCCCTGCGATATGCTACCATTCTCACGCCGAAACTTATCGCCAAGATTGGAACTGCTGCTCTGCTCAGAAGTTCTATTTTGATAATTCCACTTGTGGCCCGTCTCGCCTTCTTTCCCTTCTGTGGCTCCCATGTCCTTTCTCATTCCTATTGTTTGCATCAGGACATGATCCGCCTGGCTTGTGCTGACATCAGATTTAATGTTATATATGGACTAGTACTCATCACATTGCTGTGGGGCATGGACTCCCTGGGCATTTTTGTATCTTACGTTTTAATCCTTCACTCAGTGTTAAAAATTGCATCCCGTGAGGGTAGACTTAAGGCCCTCAACACATGTGCATCCCATATTTGTGCTGTGCTCATTCTATATGTGCCCATGATAGGATTATCTATTGTTCATCGTTTTGCCAAACATTCCTCTCCCCTCATTCACATCTTCATGGCTCATATCTACTTATTGGTGCCACCAGTGCTCAACCCAATCATCTATAGTGTGAAGACCAAACAGATCCGACAAGGAATCCTCCATTTGATTTGTTCTCCCAAAATCAACTCTATTACAATGTAAGCAAGTCATCAAGACAAGACAGGCATCAGCACTTGCGATGTGAATCATGGTAAGTTGTTTGTTCCAGCTATATTGCATATAGAGATGTCAACAAAAGCAGAAACAAGTCAACAAATCATCACAACAAGGTTCTGGAGGAACATGCTCTGTCTACTGTGTTTGGAAAGCCTGTTTCTACATATGCTTCATAAATCTCCCTCAGTTATGAATATCTTAGAGGGCAAGTGTGCTGGTAACCAGTGCCAATTATCCTCTCCCACTTCCATGCTCAAACTTTGTTCCAGATGATTTATCTATGAACATCATGACTTGATATTCCTTTGCCTCTTGATACAATATCTTCTACAATTATTATGTATGTAAATATGTCTATAATGAATTGTTATCTAGAATGAGCATCACAGTAGCTTAGAGTAGGCATTAATCAATACTCATGGAATTAATATATATATATATATATATATATATATATATATATATATGTCTCTTCCCTATCTGACTTTCAGTTTCTTAAGGAATATACAGGGCAGCCTCAAATTTTCATCATTTAACCTTTGTTTTCTTTCTTTCTTTCTTCTTTCTTTCTTTTTTCTTTTCTTCTTCTTCTTTCTTTTTTTTTTTTTTTTTTTTTGTTGTTTGAGACCAAGCCTAGGTCCTGGTACATGCAAAGAAACACTATTAACAGTAACCTAAATTGCTACCCAGTAAGTTCAATTTTAAAGAAAGCCGAGAGTGATTTTTGACAATTTTCAAGTTGTCATGTGACTATGTGAAGTGAATATTGTAGTCCATTGAATTAAATATGTCTTAATAATAATTTAGAGTAACTATTAAAACATATGTAAGCTCTTACAAGGTTTTCTTAAAACAGGAAACAGATAGCATGGGTCTTTAAATATTCATCTAGACCTCTCTGCAATGTTCAAAGCCATTACTTTTTATAATTTTGAAGTTGTTTAGTCTGTGTTGATGTATAGATTAGGATAATAGCACTTTCAAAGTTTATTTGGGATTTCTTAGGTCATTACCCTAACAAAAAAGAGGCATGCAAGCAAGCAAACAAGACAGAAAGGTAAGTTAAAACTCAAGTCCTATGAATCAGAATTCATAATGTGACAATGTATTTTCATATACATTTTCTAGCTATTAAATAGGAATCGTTGCAATTGGACTATGCTTGTTAACGAGGACTTAAAGTTACTGTATGTAAAATATTGTGAAATAAATTAGTACTTGAAAAAATACTCGTTTGTATATTCATTTTATTATCTATAGTTGTCAAGTAGCCACATTTTATATAATAAAATCTACTTTAATAATTTAAAACTAAAATCTTCAAATTTAAGCACCTGATGTTACCCTGAAATACCCAAAAATTTTGTTTTCACCTTAATTTTGGTGTGTTTGCATCTGTTTACCCATTTGTTCTTATCTTAGTCTTGCTTACTAGCCCATCCTAAAAATATTGATCTTGACAGTTGGAATATAAAATGAAGCAAGAGATACAAATTTCAAAATGTAATGATTCACTTTGTAATCTGATACATCTTTAAAATCAAATTGACTTCATGAAGACATTTTTAAAATTCTATTTAGTTTTATTTGATGTGTATGAATGCTTGCTTGCCTGCATGAATATACATCACACAAGAGGCTTGTGCCCACTGAGGCCAAAAGAGGATATAGATTTCTCTGGAACTGTATTTACAGATAGTCATGAGCCACCATCTGCAGTCAGGGAATCAAACCTTGGTCCTCTGCAGAAAAGTTAGCATTCTTAACTGCCGTGCTTTCTCTCCAGCTCCTTAAAGAATATTATTTACAATGAATATGAGCATTATATATGGGATCAATAATATTTTATAATAGTCATGACAAAAGTAATGCCTTCAAAGGCAAATTTTATTTTTAAATTGTGTATGTTGAACAGGTAGAATAGAGGGAGAAGAAGCAATATATGACCGTACACATTGAAATTACTTCATGTAGTATGCTATAAGGCCAAAGTAACAATAAATACAAACATTAAAATACTCTGAGCTTCATAACCTTGGTGAAATTATTTTCTTTCATGGACATCAGAACTAAATGTTGCTGACCCTGTATAAAATCTGGGATATCCTGTAAATTTTAGGATGTATATTTCTACCAAATTTATCTGTTAGCATCCATATAACATTGTATATAGTTTTAGTCTTTAATTTATACTCCACTACCATTGAGCAGCATGGTACTCTCTCTAGAGAGTGAGCATGCATTGTGAAATGGAAGCAGATTAGTTCAATTTTCATACCAGCATTGGGGAATCTATAGGGCCACATGCATGCTTTTATATCCAGATGTTTGCACATAACTGCAACTGTTTTTTTATCTCCATGTGTTTAGACATGGAATCTCTGTGTCTTCCAAAGAGCAGTAACACAACTACCCATCAGTTTAACTAACTGTGGAGCTACCATGACCACCAACTTTTCTACCGAGGACTTGGTGTTCCAAAGCCACAGTTCTTGTATATTTCAACCATTCCTAGGCCAATGACTTTGTGTCAACACTATAGCAATCCTTTAAAGATTTATGTGGAATACAATTTATTTTAGTTACTATGCATTATGTATGACAACATAGTTGAAAGACAAATGAGAAGAACATTTGTAGATAAATATCACAACTATGTGCTTTAAAAGTATTTAGTGTTCATCAGATTTAAGAAACTAATTTAATAAAGTTGTTCATTAATCCTCTGTGGTAGAGCTCCATATCTGTATTTAGCACTATAGGATTTATTAAAATTATGGAGACTCTTAGCACTAGCTAAAAGCCGGTATTTGAAAACTATCACTTACAATAGTAGCAAACCCTGTCTAGGTGCTTACTTCCTGCTATATGCCCCACAAAACATTTTGTAGCAAGAAACTCTGTAGGTGTTTGAAAAAAGTATTTTTTGAGGTTTCCTCATTTTTTTTATTATCTTTAATCTTTCCTCACAGTCCAGTTAATATGAACCTTTTGTTCTGACCTCCAACAGTTCCTTATCTCATTCCTCCCTGCCCCGCAGCACCTTCCCACTGTCTCCAAGATGTCCTCATAACCCCATTCATTCTGCTGACCCTTGAAACTTCACAGCTGATCCCCCCAATAACTGATCATGTTCCCTTTTGCTCCTTCCCCTTCCCCTCCCCTTTCCACTCAGTTCCCTCCCTACCTCTGCCCTCTGGTTTCTTCTCCTTCCTAAGTGGAATGGAAGTAATGGACGTATCCTCACTTGGGCCCTTTGGCTTGTTAACCTTCTCGAGTTCTGTGGATTTAGTCCTGAGTATTCTGTACTTTTGGAGCTAATACACTTTTACTGAGTACATACTATGTTTCTTCTTTAAAGTTTGAGTTACCTCACTCAGGATATTTCCTAATTCAATCCATTTGCCTGCAAAATTCATGATGTCCTTGTTCTTAACAGCTGAATAGTATTCCGTTGTGTAAATGAACTACATTTTCTGTATCCATTCTTCTGTCGTGGGACATCTGGGTTGATTCCAGCTTCTGGCTATCACAAATAAGGCTGCTGTGAACATAATGGTGCATGCGCTCTTGTGGCATGGTGAGGCATATTTTCGAATATTTGCCCAGGAATTGTATAGCTGGGTCTATAGGTAGATCTGTTTCCAACTTTCAGAGGAACCTCCAGATTGATTTCCAGAGTGGTTGTACCAGTTTGTAATCCCATCGGCAATGGAGGAGTGCTCCTCTTTCTCCATGTCCTCACCAACATGTGCTGTCACCTGAGTTTTTGACCTTGGCTATTCTGATTGGAGTAAGGTGGAGTCTTAGGGTCTTCTTGATTTGCATTTCCCTAATCACTACGGAGTTCCAACACTTCTTTAAGTGCTTCTCAGATCTTCGCCATTCCTCTGTTGTGAATTCTCAGTTTAATTCTATACCCCAGTTTTGATTGGGTTGTTTGTTCGTTAGTTTGTTTGTTTTGGTGGTTAGCTTCCTGAGTTCTTTATATATTTTGGATATTTGCCCTCAATCAGATGTGGAGTTAGTGAGGATTTTTTTTCCAAATCTTTCCATTTTCTGAGGTCTTCTATTTTTTCTTCTGAGACTTGAAGTTCTTGTCATACAGGTCTTTCACTTGCTTAGTTAGAGTTACCCCAAGATATTTTATATTTGTGACTATTGTGAATCGTGTTATTTCCCTATTTTTGTTCTCAGCCTGTTTATCATTTGTATAATGGAAGGCTACTGATTTATTTGAGCTCATTTTCTATCCAGCCACTTTGCTGAAGTTGTTTAACAGCTATAGAAATTCTCTCATTGAATTTTGCTTATGTATAATATCATATCATCTGCTAAGAGTGATTCCTTGAGTTCTTTGTCAATTTGTATCTCCTTGATCTCCTTTTGTTGTCTCTTGCTCTAGCTAGAACTCTCAGTACTATATTGAATAGATAAGGGGGGGGTAAAGCCTTGTCATGTCCCTGAAGTTTTTAAATGTAAAATGTTGTTCTCTGCTATTTTGTTTTTTAAATTTAATTAAATAATTATCATTACATCTCAACCACATTTTCTCTCCCTCTGTTTCTTCCAGTCTTTCCCTCTGCCTTCCCTCCCCCCATGTACTTCTTCTCCCTTTCTCTTCAGAAAAGGGCAGGCCTCCCACAGCATATCAAGTTGCAGTAAGACTAGGCACACCCTCTTATTGAGGCAGCACAGTAGGAGGAAAGGGTCCCAAAGGCACACAACAGAGTCAGAGAAGACTCCTGCTCTGACTGTTAGGAGTCCTACTTGAAGACCAAGAGACACAACATAACATATGTGCAGAAGGCCTAGGTAAAACTCATACTCTGTTATTCTAATGTTGGTGAATTTTTATTCATTACATTTGGTAGCCATCGATAAAAGCAAATCTTGAAGCAATGATTTCAGTTCCCTTAGGTATTTGTACATGCAGGTTTACATGCGCATGCACATGTGCGTGCATGCACACGCAGACGCACACGCATACACACACACACACACACACAGACACAGACAGACACAGAGACACGGACAAACAGAGAGACACATACACACACAGACACAGAGACACACACACACACACACACACACACACACACACACACACAGACACAGATACAGACACAGACACAGACACACACACACACAGACACAGATACAGACACAGACACACACACAGACACACACACACACAGAGACACAGACACAGACACAGACACACAGACACACAGACACACACACACACACACACACACACACACACACCATAATTTTAAAAGTCCCTAAAAATAAAAAATAAAAAAAGCAAGAGATAAGTATGAAACAATGACCAGAGTGCAAACCTCAAAGTTTGGTGGCACACATCAACTGCAAGGCTCCAGTTCTGTAGCCCCTCCGAACAGTGACAGTCTCGGAGTAATCTCTCAGACAAGGCAGCGGGTGACATATTGCATCCAAATCATAATATACTTATAAAGGCAAAATTAAACAAAAAGTTTATAATTTATAGGATTAAAGAAACATGAATGAATCTGAATTGTCATAAAAACAATTTTTTTTTTTTTTTTTTTTTTTTTTTCTTTTTTTTTTTTTTTTTTGTATTTTTTTATTAACTTGAGTATTTCTTATGTACATTTGGCAAACATCCCCTTCCTCCCCCCTTCCTTATGGGTGTTCCCCTCCCACCCTCCCCCCATTGCCGCCTCCCCCGACAGTCCTAGTTCACTGGGGTTCAGTCTTAACAGGACCAGGGCTTCTCCTTCCACTGGTGCTCTTACTAGGATATTCATTGCTACCTATGAGGTCAGAGTCCAGGGTCAGTCCATGTATAGTCTTTAGGTAGTGGCTTGGTCCTGGAAGCTCTGGTTTGCTTGGCATTGTTGTACATATGGGTCTCAAGCCCCTTCAAACTCTTCAGTTCATTCTCTGATTCCTTCAGCAGGGGTCCCGTTCTCAGTTCAGTGGTTTGCTGCTGGCATTCGCCTCTGTATTTGCTGTATTCTGGCTGTGTCTCTCAGGTTCGATCTACATCCGGCTCCTGTCGGTCTGCACTTCTTTGCTTCATCCATCTTGTCTAATTGGGTGGCTCTATATGTATGGGCCACATGTGGGGCAGGCTCTGAATGGGTGTTCCTTCAGTCTCTGTTTTAATCTTTGCCTCTCTCTTCCCTGCCAAGGGTATTCTTGTTCCCCTTTTAAAGAAGGGAAACCTTCATTTTGATCATCCGTCTTGAGTTTCATTTGTTCTAGGCCACTAGGGTAATTCAAGCATTTGGGCTAATAGCCACTTATCAGTGAGTGCATACCATGTATGTCTTTCTGTGATTGGGTTAGCTCACTCAGAATGATATTTTCCAGTTCCAACCATTTGCCTACGAATTTCATAAAGTCGTTGTTTTTGATAGCTGAGTAATATTCCATTGTGTAGATGTACCACATTTTCTGTATCCATTCCTCTGTTGAAGGGCATCTGGGTTCTTTCCACCTTCTGGCTATTATAAATAAGGCTGCGATGAACATAGTGGAGCACGTGTCTTTTTTATATGTTGGGGCATCTTTTGGGTATATGCCCAAGAGAGGTATAGCTGGATCCTCAGGCAGTTCAATGTCCAATTTTCTGAGAAACCTCCAGACTGATTTCCAGAATGGTTGTACCAGTCTGCAATCCCACCAACAATGGAGGAGTGTTCCTCTTTCTCCACATCCTCGCCAGCATTTGCTGTCACCTGAGTTTTTGATCTTAGCCATTCTCACTGGTGTGAGGTGAAATCTCAGGGTTGTTTTGATTTGCATTTCCCTGATGACTAAAGATGTTGAACATTTCTTTGGGTGTTTCTCAGCCATTCGGCATTCCTCAGCTGTAATTCTTTGTTTAGCTCTGAACCCCATTTTTTTAATAGGTTATTTGTCTCCCCTCTTGGTCTAACTTTTGAGTTCTTTGTATATTTTGGATATAAGGCCTCTATCTGTTGTGGGATTGGTAAAGATCTTTTCCCAATCTGTTGGTTTTGCCGTTTGTCCTGACCACAGTGTCCTTTGCCTTACAGAAGCTTTGTAGTTTTTATGAGATCCCATTTGTCGATTCTTGATCTTAGAGCATAAGCCATTGGTGTTTTGTTCAGGAAATTTTTTCCAGTGCCCATGTGTTCCAGATGCTTCCTAGTTTTTCTTCTATTAGTTTGAGTGTGTCTGGTTTGATGTGGAGGTCCTTGATCCACTTGGACTTAAGCTTTGTACAGGGTGATAAGCATGGATCGATCTGCATTCTTCTACATGTTGACCTCCAGTTGAACCAGCACCATTTGCTGAAAATGCTATCTTTTTTCCATTGGATGGATTTGGCTCCTTTGTCAAAAATCAAGTGCCCATAGGTGTGTGGGTTCATTTCTGGGTCTTCAATTCTGTTCCATTGGTCTATCTGTCTGTCTCTGTACCAATACCATGCAGTTTTTATCACTATTGCTCTGTAATACTGCTTGAGTTCAGGGATAGTGATTCCCCCCACTAGTCCTTTTATTGTTGAGGATAGTTTTAGCTATCCTGGGTTTTTGTTATTACAGATGAATTTGCAAATTGTTCTGTCTAACTCTTTGAAGAATTGGATTGGTATTTTGATTGGGATTGCATTGAATCTGTAGATCGCTTTTGGCAGAATGGCCATTTTTACTATATTAATCCTGCCAATCCATGAGCATGGGAGATCTTTCCATCTTCTGAGGTCTTCTTCAATTTCTTTCTTCAGAGTCTTGAAGTTCTTATTGTACAGATCTTTTTCTTGCTTGGTTAAAGTCACACCGAGGTACTTTATATTATTTGGGTCTATTATGAAGGGTGTCGTTTCCTAATTTCTTTCTCGGCTTGTTTCTCTTTTGTGTAGAGGAAGGCTACTGATTTATTTGAGTTAATTTTATACCCAGCCACTTTGCTGAAGTTGTTTATCAGCTTTAGTAGTTCTCTGGTGGAACTTTTGGGATCACTTAAATATACTATCATATCATCTGCAAATAGTGATATTTTGACTTCTTCTTTTCCGATCTGTATCCCCTTGACCTCCTTTTTGTTGTCTGATTGCTCTGGCTAGAACTTCCAAGAACTATATTGAATAAGTGGGAGAGAGTGGGCAGCCTTGTCTAGTCCCTGATTTTAGTGGGATTGCTTCAAGTTTCTCTCCATTTAGTTTTAATGTTAGCCACTGGTTTGCTGTATATGGCTTTTACTATGTTTAGGTATGGGCCTTGGATTCCTATTCTTTCCAGGACTTTTATCATGAAGGGGTGTTGAATTTGTCAAATGCTTTCTCAGCATCTAATGAAATGATCATGTGGTTTTGTTCTTTCAGTTTGTTTATATAATGGATCACGTTGATGGTTTTCCGTATATTAAACCATCCTGCATGCCTGGGATGAACCTACTTGATCATGGTGGATGATTGTTTGATGTGCTCTTGGATTCGGTTTGCCAGAATTTTGTTGAGTATTTTTTTGTCGATGTTCATAAGGGAAATTGGTCTGAAGTTCTCTTTCTTTGTTGGGTCTTTTGTGTGGTTTAGGTATAAGAAATTGTGGCTTCATAGAAGGAGTTCGGTAGTGCTCCATCTGTTTCAATTTTGTGGAATAGTTTGGATAATATTGGTATGAGGTCTTCTATGAAGGTCTGATAGAATTCTGCACTAAACCCGTCTGGACCTGGGCTCTTTTTGGTTGGGAGAACTTTAATGACTGCTTCTATTTCCTTAGGAGTTATGGGGTTGTTTAACTGGTTTATCTGTTCCTGATTTAACTTCGGTACCTGGTATCTGTCTAGGAAATTGTCCATTTCCTGCAGATTTTCAAGTTTTGTTGAGTATAGGCTTTTATAGTAAGATCTGATGATATTTTTAATTTCCTCTGAATCTGTAGTTATGTCTCCCTTTTCATTTCTGATTTTGTTAATTTGGACACACTCTCTGTGTCCTCTCGTTAATCTGGCTAAGGGTTTATCTATCTTGTTGATTTTCTCAAAGAACCAACTTTTGGTTCTGTTGATTCTTTCTATGGTCCTTTTTGTTTCTACTTGGTTGATTTCAGCTCTGAGTTTGATTATTTCCTGCCTTCTACTCCTCCTGGGTGTATTTGCTTCTTTTTGTTCTAGAGCTTTTAGGTGTGCTGTCAAGCTGCTGACATATGCTCTTTCCTGTTTCTTTCTGCAGGCACTCAGCGCTATGAGTTTTCCTCTTAGCACAGCTTTCGCCGTGTCCCATAAGTTTGGGTATGTTGTTTTCATTTCATTAAATTCTAAAAAGTTTTTAATTTCTTTCTTTATTTCTTCCTTGACCAGGTTATCATTGAGTAGAGCATTGTTCAATTTCCACGTATATGTGGGCATTCTTCCCTTATTGTTATTGAAGACCAGCTTTAAGCCGTGGTGGTCCGATAGCACGCATGGGATTATTTCTATCTTTCTGTACCTGTTGAGGCCCGTTTTTTGACCAATTATATGGTCAATTTTGGAGAAAGTACCATGAGGAGCTGAGAAGAAGGTATATCCTTTTGCATTAGGGTAGAACGTTCTATAAATATCCGTTAAGTCCATTTGGCTCATGACTTCTCTTAGTCTGTCTACGTCTCTGTTTAATTTCTGTTTCCATGATCTGTCCATTGATGAGAGGGGTGTTGAAGTCTCCTACTATTATTGTGTGAGGTGCAATGTGTGTTTTTGAGCTTTAGTAAGGTTTCTTTTACGTATGTAGGTGCCCTTGTATTTGGGGCATAGATATTTAGGATTGAGAGTTCATCTTGGTGGATTTTTCCTTTGATAAATATAAAGTGTCCTTCCTTATCTTTTTTGATGACTTTTAGTTGAAAATTGACTTTATTTGATATTAGAATGGCTACTCCAGCTTGCTTCTTCCGACCATTTGCCTGGAAAGTTGTTTTCCAGCCTTTCACTCTGAGGTAGTGTCTGTCTTTGTCTCTGAGGTGTGTTTCCTGTAGGCAGCAGAATGTAGGGTCCTCGTTGCGTATCCAGTTTGTTAATCTATGTCTTTTTATTGGGGAGTTGAGGCCATTGATGTTGAGAGATATTAAGGAATAGTGATTATTGCTTCCTGTTATATTCATACGTGGATGTGTTATGTTTGTGTGCTTTTCTTCTCTTTGTTTTGTTGCCAAAACGATTAGTTTCTTGCCTCTTCTTGGGTATAGCTTGCCTCCTTATGTTGGGCTTTACCATTTATTATCCTTTGTAGTGCTGGATTTGTAGAAAGATATTGTAAATTTGGTTTTGTCATGGAATATCTTGGTTTCTCCATCTATGTTAATTGAGAGTTTTAGGATACAGTAGCCTGGGCTGGCATTTGTGTTCTCTTAGGGTCTGTATGACATCAGTCCAGGATCTTCTGGCCTTCATAGTTTCTGGCGAAAAGTCTGGTGTGATTCTGATAGGTCTGCCTTTATATGTTACTTGACCTTTTCCTTACTGCTTTTAATATTCTTTCCTTATTTTGTGCGTTTGGTGTTTTGACTATTATGTGACGGGATGTGTTTCTTTTCTGGTCCAATCTATTTGGAATTCTGTAGGCTTCTTGTATGCCTATGGGTATCTCTTTTTTTAGGTTAGGGAAGTTTTTTTCTATGATTTTGTTGAAGATATTTACTGGTCCTTTGAGCTGGGAGTCTTCACTCTCTTCTATACCTATTATCCTTAGGTTTGATCTTCTCATTGAGTCCTGGAGTTTCTGTATGTTTTGGACCAGTAGCTTATAAAAACAATTTTTTAAAATAAAAACTATAATGAATAAACAAAACAATTAGCATGATATTGTGATGATTATGGTATAAAATGGATATAGAAAATTCACACACCAAATCTTTAATCTCCACTTTTATGATGTTTACTCATGTATTTGAGTGTATGCCACACGTATGCAGTGCTTTTACAGGCCAGAAGAGGGTATTGGATTCCTTAGTTCTGGAGTTATAGATGGTCGTGAGCCTCTCTATGTGAATGCTGGGAATCAAATATCAAGTATTCTGGAATAGCAGTAAGAGCTCTTAACTTTTTGAGAATTTTCCAGGCTTCAGATTATATTTAGTAAAAATGAATGCATAAAGAGTGAAGAAATAAACTAAAAGTTGAGGTTTGGGGGCTTGAATTTAAAGACTGCAGAGGTATCTGGTACATAAAGCAATTATTGAGTCTCATTATAGATTTATTCAGATTATTGTTCAGCCTCATTGACTGAACAACCTCTTAAACCTATGGTCTCTAAATAAAAAGGACATAAACATCCCCATTCCCCCCATCAGAGTTCTGAGGAGATTACAAAGTTATTATAGCTATGCCTAAAGATGGCCTCTACCTATGTCACCTCTGTCCCAGGTATCCATTTCTTTGGTCCCAGAACACGCAAGAGAAAGAGCAGCTGAAAAGGCCAACAAAAGAGCCAACATATATAACCATATTCATGGCATAGTCAACACTTCTACATCTTGTGACAACCTAGGATAATCACCATCTTTTTCCTTCTAAACTGAAACTGCTGGCTTGGTTCCTCTACTTGATGTATGTACCTTTTCTTCCCAAGACTTTCTATTCTGTTCCACTTAACTCAGTCTCACCATATCTGTCTTTCATTAGTTGCTTACAGGTAGTATAAGAATGAAAGTAAACTATGAATAGAATTAAAATTTTATTTTTATTATTTAATCCTGTTTTATAGTCCAGACTGCACCTACCTCCTGGTCTACCTCCCGACTACTCCCCATCCCATAAGTCACCACCCCTCCAAGAGGGTGTTCCCACTCCCAACCCCTACACTACCAGGCCTCCCTACACCCTAGGGCTTCAAGTCTCTTGGGAGTTAGGTGCATCTTCTCTTACAGTCCTCTGCTGTCTGTATCAAGGGCCTCATATGCTGGTGTATGCTACCTGGTTGGGAACTCAGTGTCTGAGGGCTCAGGGATCGAGGTCAGCTGAGAATGCTAGTCTTCTCATGGGGCCGCCCTTCTCCTTAGCTTCTTCCAGCCTTTTTCCAGTTCAATCACATGGGTATCCAGCTTCTGTCCATCGGTTGGGTGCTACTATCTCCCTCTGACTCTTTCCGATGTGTGTTAGGCTTCTCATAGGGCAGCCATGGTAGACTCCTGTCTGCAAGCACACTACAGCATCAGTAATAGTGTCAGGACCTGGGGCCTCCTTTTGAGCTGGATCCCAATTTCGGTCTGTCATTGGACCTTCTTTCTTTCATACTTTTCTCTATTAATGTCACTGCAGTTCCTTCAGACGGGAACAATTCTGGATCAGAGTTTTAACTGTGGGAAGAATGTCCTTTCCCTCCACTGGAGGTGGAATTTACAAGTTCCCCCTCCCCACTGTAGAGTACTCCATCCAATGTACCTCCCTTTGAATACTGGTAATTTCTCACCTCCCAGGTCTCCAGGACATTCTAGAAGGTCCCCCCACCTCCTACCTCCCTAGGTTGCCTGTTTCCATTCTTTTTGCTGGCCATCAGGGATTCAGTAGTCTTTGCCCCAATACCTGAGTATTTTCCCTCTTCTCCTCCCTGTCCTCTCTCCCACACAGTTCCTTTTCTCCCTCTGTTTCCCGTGACTGTTTCTTCTCCCTCCCAGGTAGGATTGAGACATCCCCACTTGGGTCATTCAGGCTTGTTAACCTTGAGTTTTGTGAATTGTGTCCTGGGTATTCTGCACTTTTATCGCTAAAATCCACTTATTAGTGAGTACATATCATGTATGGCCTTCTGGGTGTGAATTATATCACTAAGGATGATATTTTCTGATTCCATCAATTTGCTTGCAAAACTCATGGTATATTCCTTCTTAATAGCTAAATAGTATTCCATTGCGTAAATGAACCACATTTTCTATATCCAGTCTTCCTTTGTGGGACATCTGGGTTGTTTCCAGCTTCTGGCTACCACAAATAAGGCAGCTATGAACATAGTCAAGCATGTGCCCTTGTGGTATGGTGTGTCATCTTTTGGATATATGCCTGATTTCTATAGCTGGGTCTTCAAGTAGATCCATTTCCAATTTTCTGAGGAACCTCCAGATTGATTTCCAGAGTGGCCATACCAGTTTGCAATGCCACTGGCAATGGAGAAGTGTTCCTCTTTCTCTACATCCTTGCCAACTTGGGCTGTTACCTGAATTTTTGATCTTAGCCATTCTGAATGGTATAAGGTAGAATCTCAGAGTTGTTTTAATTTGCATTTCCCTAATCACTAAGTAGTTTGAACAATTGTTTAAGTGCTTCTCAGCCCTTTGAGATTCCACTATTGTGAATTCTCAGTTTAATTTTATACCCCATTTTTTAAAAAACAAAACAAAACAAAACTGGGTTATTTGGTTTTTTGGAAGTTAGCTTCTGTATGATAGACCTCTGCTGGATGTAGGGTTAGTGGAGATTTTCTCCCAATCCATTGGTTGCCAACATGTCCTATTGAATATCCCCTTTGCCTTACAGAAGCTTTCCAGTTTTGTGAGGTCCCATTTAACACTTCTTGATCTCAAAGCGTGAGCCATTGGAGTTCTGTTTAGGAAATGTCCCCGCTGTGCCAATGAGTTCCAGGCCCTTTAATACTTCCTCTTCTATTAGAGTCAGTGTATCTGGCTTTATGTTGAGATCCTTGATCCACTTGGAATTGAGCTTTGGGCAAGGTGACAAATATGGATCTATTTTCATTCTGCTACATACAGACAGTCAAGCCAGCACCATTTATTGAAAATTTGCTCTTTTTTCCATTGTATATTTTTGACTTCTTTGTCAAAGATCAAGTGTTTGTAAGTGTGTAGTTTTATTTCTCTGTCTTCAATTCTATTCCATTGATCAACCTGTCTGTCTCTGTGTCAATATCATGCAGTTTTTATCACTATTGTTCTGTAGTAGAACTTGAGGTCAGGGATGGTGGATCCCCTAGGAATTCTTTCATTGTTAAGAATTGTTTACACTATTCTGGGGATTTTGTTTTTCCAGATATATTTGAGAATTGCTCTTTCCATATTTTTGAAGAATTGTGTTGGGATTTTGATGTGGATTGTGTTGAATCTGTAGATTGCTTTTTTGTATTATGATAATTCTATCCATGCACAAACATGGGAGATCTCTTGATTTACCGAGGTCTTTTTCAATTTCTTTCTTGAGAGACTTGAAGTTCTTATCATACAGATATTTCATTTGTTTGGTTAGAGTTTCCTCAAGTTATTTTATATTATATATTTATATTATCAATTGTTGTGAAGGGTAATGCTTCTCTAATTTCTTTCTCAGCCCATTTACCTTTTGTATAAATGAAGGCTACTGATTTATTTGAGTTAATTTTATATCCAGCCACCTTGCTAAAGTTGTTTATCAGCTGTAGAAGTCCTCTGACAGAATTTTAAGCTGCTTATGTATACTATCATTTATACTTTAACTTCTTTGTCAATTCATATCCCTTTGATCTCCTTTTGTTGTCTTATTACTTTGGTGAGAACTTATGAGTACTATATTGAATAGATATGGGGAAAGTGAACATCCTTGTCTTGTCCCTGATTTTATTGGGGTTGCTTCAAGTATCTCTCCATTTACTTTGATATTGGTTATTGGTTTGCTATGTATTGCTTTTATTATGTTTAGGTATTGGCTTTTATTTCCTGCTCTCTCCAATACTTTTAAAATGGAGGGGTGTTGTTTATTGTCTAATGATTTTTCAGCATTTATTGATCATGTAATTTTTTCCTTTGAGTTTGTTTATATAGTGGATTACGTTAATGGATTTTTCAAATGTTGAACCAACCTTGAATCCCTGGAATAAAGCTTACTTGGTTGTAGTGAATGATAGTTTTGATGTGTTCTTGGATTCTGTTTGCCAAAAATTGAGTATTTTTGTATTAATATTCATGTATATAATTGGCCTGAAGCTTTCTTTCCTTTTTTCTTTTCTGTTGTGTCCTTGTGTGATTTAGGTATGAAAGTAATCGTGGCTTCATAGAATGAATTAGGTAGTGTTCCTTAGGTTCCGTTTCTCTTTTATGGAATAGTTTGAGGAATATTGGTATTAGGTCTTTTTTGAAGGCCTGGTAGAATTCTGCACTAAAGCTATCTGGCCTTGGGCTGTTTTTGATTGGGAGTGGGGGTTTAATGACTTCTATTTCCTTAAGGGTTATGGGCTGGTTTAGAAAGTTTACCTTCTCTTGATTTAATTTTGGTACATGGCATCTGTCCAAAAAACCATTTATATCATCTAGATTTTTCCAGTTTTGTTGATTTAGGCTTCTGTAGTAGCATCTAATAATTTTTTTAATTTCCTCTGTTACTGTTTTATTATTTATCTTTTCCAAACTAATACTTTGTGTATCAATATTAGAGATATGAACTTCAATGAGTCAGTAGCCCTTCCTCATTTACAACTTCCAAGGCGTGATATTATAGATATTATCATGAATAAACTTTATGATCTTCCCTAAACCAAATCTTCCTTAAAAATTCATATCTCAATAATATAACATAAGTAAAAAAATAAGTGAGTTACAAGAAACCGAGATGAATAAAGGGTGTAAATACCAGATTATAGTTTACTAAATAATTAAAGTGCAGTTTAAAATTTAAAATGATACATTTTCCTATAGTGTAGCTTTAAATGTATCCACTTTTAGTAAAAATTATGTCTATATTATGTATATGATGGTTTTACCTGCCAGTATATAGACATGCTGCATTCATGCCAGAGGCCCAAAGAAACCTGAAGGAGTGCCATATCTCTGAAACTAGAGACACTGATGGCTGTGAGTCTCCATGTGGGTGCTGTGAACTGAACCCAGGACCGCTGCCAGCCATTGCTGTTAGGTGTTGAGCATCTCTCCAGATCC
The DNA here is from genome assembly GCF_011064425.1 of Rattus rattus. NCBI lineage: Eukaryota > Metazoa > Chordata > Mammalia > Rodentia > Muridae > Rattus > Rattus rattus. The sequence goes on from NC_046155.1 coordinate 101,893,990, forward strand.
TGAATGTATAAAACTGAAAGAAGCAGCCACAGTCCTAGAGTAATCTCATCCCTGTGTCTGGGGGAAGTGGCACAAAACTCTAAGTCCAATTTTAGGGAATGATGTTCATTAATTATCTATAAGCTTTGTGGACTTCACAGGGTTAACATGGTGGTGCAGAGGGACATTGTGCTTTTCCATGTTTTCTTCTGTTCATTCTGGTTTCTTTGATCTTTTGTCTCTAAAGACCATCAGTTCTCCAAATCCAAGGAGCCTCCTGGGAAGTGGACTACTATATTACAAAGCAACTATAGCCATCAACCTGACTCAGAGTCTGCACTGTATGTTGAAACAGTTCTTTGTAAATAATCTCTGCATCATAGATATTAAAGCAGTGTTCAAGATGAAGAAAAGTCAAATAGAAAAGAAAGAACTACATATATATGAATGGTAGTACAGTGTTTAATAATTTGACTTGGCAGAGAAGTAGAGTATTACTTAATATATTATTATTAACAGAAGGACCTTCTTAATTTGTCACAAGACTCTTTCAGTTCATTAATTTATGATAGAAATGATTTGGAAAAACATATTCCAAGAAGATTATTGAATGGTGTTTAGACAATAACTGGATGAATGAGTCATTTATAGAGAAGCAGAACCTTTAAATAGAAGGTAAAATGTCCAAGAAATTATTATCCAAGTATATAGGATGCAGAGAATCCTAGGAATTTATTGTGACTTTGTTAGATTTCTGTAAATCTTTTTGGTGTATAAATCTTAGGAATGAGACTGAAAGCAGATTAAATCAAAAGGTAAGAGCCAACCAAAAAATTGGAGGGATACATGGTTCCAGATTCATATTTAGCAGATAATGACCTTAACTGGTATCAGTGGGAGGGGAGGCCCTTAGTCCTGTGGAGGTTTGATGCCCCAGTGCAGGAGGATGCTAGAGCAATAAGGTGGGGGTGGGTGAGTTGGTGGAGAAGCATCCTCATAGAGGCAAAGGGAAAGGTTATGAGGGAGATGGGATGGGGTAGTGAAGGGATAACTGAGGAGGGGGATATTATTTGAAATGTAAATGAATAAAATGATTTTTTGAAAAAAAATTCTAGCAGAAATAGAGTTAGCAGTTGCTGAGGGGAAACTGGCGTCAAGTAAAGCCAGAGATAAGTTTCTGAGTAGCTTGTTTTCCCACAGAAGAAAATGTAATGTGGTGTTAGGAATGTGAGATTTATGGAACTCAGTAAGGGTTATGCATGTTTTTATAATAATTAAGGTAAAATTTATATTAGTTTAAAAATATACTTTTGTCTTTTAATTGACTCTTAAAGAAGGAGTTCCAGGTAAGGAATTTGATTCAGTGACTGAGAAAGTACAAATGTGGGTGCTGGGAACTTGGTATGAAAGTAATTCTTGTGTTCGTGTTCTAAGAAAGAGAGAAAGTGTGTATATTTGGATGAGTGCACAGTGGGTGGAATAGGGTAAAGGGAAACTCACCAAAATATATCGTAAAAAAAGTTTATTTTCAATAAAATAAAGATTGTAGAAGATGGGAAGTAGTTGAATAATTGTGTGAGCAGAAATTTAGAGGTGAGTGCAGTTCATGTACCACCCTTTCTACTGCTACTGCTGCTGCTGCTGCTGCTGCTGCTGCTGCTGCTGCTGCTGCTGCTGCTGCTGCTGCTGCTGCTGCTGCTGCTGGTGATGGTGATGGTGGTGGTGATGGTGATGGTGATGGTGATGGTGATGGTGATGGTGATCCTCCCACAGTAAATGACTGTCTCCAGATTCCATTGGAAGGGAGCTTGGGTGACAAAGATGATCTTCTTAGGACATTGATGGTCAAAGCAGACCATAACTAGGTCTGCAAAGACACTTATCCCTGTGGAAATCACTTTTATTTTTTTAAATAGATTGCGCATATTGTCTTCATGCAGGTAAAGTTATCAGAAAGAAAATACCTTTTTAATTGCAACAACATGTATTTGCCAAAGATAAATATACTTATTTACATTTTAGCAATGTTTCCTTTCTATGTTGTATGGCTATATTTCTAGGTGAGCTAATCTTCTTCTCACCATCACAAAACACCATGCATCAGCTTATGTTCCTTGAGTTACCATTAACTTCATGTGTGTTTGATTCTTTCAGGGACAAAGTGCAGAGTTGATAACAACTCACTCAAAGGACTAGGTCATACACAGGCTTACAAATTAGAAATTGTTTAGTAAAAGATGTAGTAAAACATATTATAACTTGCTAAAGACTGCTATAGACATGTTTTTGCATTAACTTTTTCTATTTATGTATTGTTGTAAGCTTCATCTGCTGTGTGGTAGTGTAAAAAACTATGTTTTCTTATTATGATGAAAATATTTTCTAAGGTTTTTGATGTATTTGATAAGTCCCTGATAATTTTTCAACTCCTCCCCCAAAATCCTCAAAAAATAATTTGTATTGGTCCTGGGGAGCAAATGATTAAGCACACATACAGACATAAATACTTCCCATTGAAAATATTTGAAAAGATGTGTTAAGAAGACTTCTAGTTAATATTGCAGTTTGACTGGTAGGTGGAAATTAGAACCCAAGAATGACAGACAACTATGCTAGACACTTCAGAATATAGTCAGGAAAAGAGTCCTAAACAGTTAGTACTGTTCCAGAAAGTAACACTGAATTGCTGAGTCTTTGTTCCCCACTCTCACTACAAAAGTTGCATTCCAGAGCTAGAGGAAGGGCCTGTACCTAGCAAGGAAGATGATTATATTATTTTTGGCTAACTTATGTGCTTATAAACAATAATTCGAGACTATCTCACTGCACAAAAATAATTAATTGTTATATTATTTTTATATTTTCTTTTATAAATAATTTTATATTTTTATAGTAACTTGTCCATCAGGAAATCCTCCCATGGAGTTAATACTGTTAAGGAAAAATTTTATCAGGTTACAATTTGAAACCAAGATCTTCTTGTGCTCCAATCCTAGATCTCTTATGATAAACTTCTGAGTCATCAAAATGAATGCAAGACTAGGTCGATATCTGACCTTCAAGAAATAAGCACTAGTTAGAAGGCTCAGTGGGGAAAGGTGCCTACTCTTTATATTACATCTCATTACAAAAGAAATGTGGTGACTTAATGCCAACTAATAAGTGATCTGTCTTCCTGTCTTCATCTTCTTTTTAAAAATTGAGTATTTTATATATTTACATTTCCCCTTTCCTTGTTTCTCCTCTGAAACTCCCCCATCCCATCTCTCCTCCCCCTGCTTCTATAAGGGTGTTCCCCAGCCACCCAACTACTTCCACCTCCCCACCCTAGAATTCCCCTACACTGGGGCATTGAGCCTTCATAGGACCAAGGGCTTCTCCTATTGATGCCAGACAATGTCAGACTCCATTACATCTTCTAAAAAAAATAGTACTGAAATAACCAATCAAACTCTTTTTTTGTTTTTCTTCATCCTTTCTTGGCATAGGATGAGCCTCCTCTGTTGATGAGATATTCATTCTCTTTATACCATGAAGCATCACCAGCCCTGAAGTGGAAGATGAAATAAAGAAGATCCTTTAAATCTTCACAGTGGTCACTTTTGACCTAAAATACATCTAAACTTACCTCTGATGGGTTACGAAGCACTTATTTCTATAATTGAATTCTTACATCTGATGGGTTACGAAGCACTTGTTTCTGTAATTGGATTTTTTTTAATTCTAATTAGACCTTTTTGAGTTTCAACAACTGAGCTAGGTTTCCTAAGGATAAAAGTCTCCTACAATAAGTGACTTCTTGAAATGTTTGCCAATTGTTGGTGTGTATACATTCTATGTTTATGCTTATAACTCTTCTATTAACTGTCAATGTAACAGCAAATGGAATATTCGTAATAAGATTAAATTACATGGCAATATCAGGAAACGAAATAAGTAAATACAACATTTTCCTTTGTGAACGCAGATCCTGTGCCTCCGAATGTAGATCCTGTGCCACTAAAGGTTGAACTTTTTTCCTGAGGGTTTACAAAGGTTTTGAGAACAGTGTGAGTTTCATAGTGAGTTATATAAAGTGATTATGATAGATTGCCCAAGGAAGGCATTTATAATTAACCTAGCACTCATATTTTCTGCCTGTTGGGCATTTTCCTGGTTACTACATTATTAAGCTTGCACTTACAACATCCCTCGTTCTTCTTTTTTTTAAACATCCCTAATTTAACATGGCAGGCAATGCTTCACATCAAATTGCATCTTTCTTCCTGGTCGGTATTCCTGGTCTGGAAAACTTTCACTGTTGGATTGGCATCCCTGTTTGTCTCCTGTTTGTCCTGACACTGCTGGGGAACAGCATAGTCATTGCTACTGTCAAGCTGGAGTCAAGTCTCCACCAGCCTATGTATTTCTTCCTTTGCATCCTGGCAATGAATGACATGTGTCTTACCTGTTCTACAGCTCTGAAGATGCTCAACATCTTCTGGTTTGATGCACATTGGATTGATTTCGATGCCTGTCTAACACAAATGTTTTTTATACACACATTGTGTATCATGGAGTCAGCCATCCTAGTTGCCATGGCATTCGATCGCTTTGTGGCCATCTGCATTCCACTGCGTTATGCATCAATCCTGACAACACCCATGGTGATTAAAATCGGTCTAGTTGGCCTAAGCAGAGCTATTCTTTTGATTATGCCATGTCCGCTTCTCGTTAAAAGGCTGCTGTACTATACTAAATATGTCATCCATCATGCGTATTGTGAGCACATGGCTGTGGTGAAAATGGCTAGTGGTAACACTCAGGTGAACAGAATATATGGAATCTTGGTGGCCCTTTCAGTGACAGTATTTGACCTTGGACTTATAGCCACATCCTACATAAAAATTCTCCAGGCAGTATTTCAGCTCTCTTCCCAGAGTGCCCGCTCTAAAGCCTTGGGCACTTGTGTTGCCCATATGTGCACCATTCTTGCCTTCTACACACCTGCATTGTTCAGTTTCTTAACTCATCGCTTTGGCAAGAATGTGCCTCCAAGTATCCATATAATTTTTGCAATCCTTTACCTGCTAGTGTCCCCCACAGTCAATCCCTTGGTGTATGGTGTTAAGACCAAACAGATTCGTGACCGAGTGGTAAGTCTTTTCTTTTTTTCTCAAAAACAAAAATTTTGAATACTAAAACATTTTTGATGCAACTTTTGTTGGAGGAATGTTGTTTTCATAGTAGTGGTGAACTAGTCTTATTTGCCACTTTCCCCTCAAAATGCTATTTAGTAGAAGATATATTACACATGTATCATATTTCTGTGTTTATCTTCGATATTTAATTTTATCAAAATCACTGATAAAATTATTTGATATTTCATTGGTAATTTTCAAATTTCACTGTTCTGGTTTCCTTTGAGACAGGGTCTTGCTATGTAGACATGAGTGTCATTTGACTTGCAGAGATCCAATTGCCTCTGCTTCCCAAGTTTTGGGACCCAAGGTGTGAGATAGTATGCCTAGCTACATTTTTCCATTGCTATCTATCTTCTTGTCTATATTGCTATGTCTATAAATATAGATGAATGATCAGCATATTTTAAAGTAAAATAAACATGGTGATGATGATTTTATTGTAGTAAATCTGTAAAATACTATCAATAACTTTATGAAAGTATAAAAAAACCTAAAATTCAGCAACCTTCTCCGTTCATCAAAGAAATGAAGTTACATGGGAAGTTGCTGCTCCAAAATATAGGGATGATCCTATGGATTTCATTTTGTATCTCCTGATACTTCCCTTTTGAACTTTATGTTATTAACTTGTAGTTTATCTGTTTAAAGTTACTTTTGCTAAGTGATTTTTAGTTCTTTCTTTACAATTAACATACTATTTGTTTTATTAATTCTTAGCATCATTCTCTTAATGTACAATTCATTAATTTCTATTATGTTTTTATTTTCATTAATCTATTTATTCACGGATTGTACCCTCCTCCCTTCTATCTTCCTAGTCCCACACTCCTACCTGCTTTCCTGTTTCCCTCTTCCCTTCTCAGAGTACCAACCCAGACTGTCACATAAAGTCATAAAGTTGCATCAGGGCTAAGCACATCCTCTCCTACTGAAGCTAGGCAAGGCAACCAGTTACAGAAAGGGGCTCCAAAGGCAGGCAACAGAGTACCTGAGATGGCTCCTTCTCCAATTGTTAGGGTACCCACACGAAGATCGAACTGGATATCTGCGACATATATGTAGAATGCTTAGGTCCAGATCATGTATACTCTTTGGTTAGTCGGTCAGTCTCTATGAGCCCCCATGGGTTCAAGTTTGTTGGCTCTGTAGGTCTTTTTGTCGTGTCCTTTAACCTTCCTGTTTTCTTAATTTGTCTGTTGACTCTTCCACAAGACTACTTGAACTCTGCCTAATGTTTGGCTGTGGGTCTCTGCATTTGTTTTCGTCAACTCCTAGATAAATCCTGTCAGAGGACAGTTATGATAGTCTCCATCTACAGGCATAGCAGAATATCATTAATAGTGTCAGGGGTCGGCTCTCTCCCATGGGATGGGTCTCAAGTTGGGCCAGTGATTGGTTGGCCATTTCCTCAAAGTCTGCCCCATTGTTATCCATGCACATCTTATTGGCAGGACATATTTTCGGTTGAAGGTTTTCTGGGTAGGTTGGTGTCCCTCTCCTAATGGAAGTCCTGCCTTTCTATCTAGGAGGAGGTCACTTCAGACTTCATAGCACCTGCTGCTAAGAGTTTCACTAGGGTCACATCCATATCCTCTCAGGAGCCTCTGCCATGCCAGGTCTCCAGCTGGTCCCAGATATTCTTCCCCACGTTTCCCTTCTCTCTCCCTGTTATTAGTCTTCTCATCCCAACCCCCTTTCACCTCGTCATCTCCTCTCCCATCTAGTACCCTCTTTCCATCCACTTCCAAGGTCTACTTAATTTTCCCTTCTAAGTTCAATTTAAACATCCTCCCTTGAGTCATCCTCATAACTTAGCTTCTTGATCTGTGTATTGTATTGTCGCGTGCCCAACGTCTCGCCAGCAAGAACGACGCGCAGACACCAGGATCCTTCTGCAGCAAAGCGTTTATTGCATCTTGAAGAGGAGAGAGCGAGCCCCAGAATGGCGCTGCTTATATACACCCTAATGTGGCGTGTCCACACCTGATTGGTTGCTTACCCATGATCTCATAGGCACGCCCCGGAGTGGGCAAAGACCTGGCACGAAGGCACTCTTGCACATGCGCACACAGTTAACTTCCTGAAAGGAAGTCAGCTGGCGCAGCGAAGGCTGACGCCATCTTGTAATGGCGGAGGCTATCCTGGCCTTCCACGTGGGGTGCAGTGGAAGCCAGGGCCATCTAGCGGTGGCGAATGTTATTGCGGCCCTCTACATTGTATCACGGTCATTTGTACTTTATGGCTAATTTTCACTTAAAGTAGGTACATACCCTCTGTGTCTTTCTGGCTCTAGGTACCTTACTCAGGATGATATCTTTTCAGTTCCCTTGATTTACCTACAAAATTATGTCTTTGTTTTTAGAGGTATAGTATTTGATTCTTTAATTTACCCCATTTTTTATCCATTATTTTCTTTTTTTTAATTTTTTTTTTATTAACTTGAGTGTTTCTTATTTACATTTCGAGTGTTATTCCCTTTCCTGGTTTCCGGGCCAACATCCCCCTAGCCTTTCCCCCTCCCCTTCTTTATGGGTGTTCCCCTCCCCATCCTCCCCCCATTGCCGCCCTCCCCCCAACAATCACGTTCACTGGGGGTTCAGTCTTGGCAGGACCAAGGGCTTCCCCTTCCACTAGTGATCTTAGTAGAATATTCATTGCTACCTATGAGGTCAGAGTCCAGGGTCAGTCCATGTATAGTCTTTAGGTAGTGGCTTAGTCCCTGGAAGCTCTGGTTGTTTGGCATTGTTGTTCATAAGGGGTCTCGAGCCCCTTCAAGCTCTTCCAGTTCTTTGATTCCTTCAACGGGGGTCCTGTTCTCAGTTCAGTGGTTTGCTGCTGGCATTTGCCTCTGTATTTGCTGTATTCTGGTTGTGTCTCTCAGGAGCAATCTACATCCGGCTCCTGTCGGCCTGCACTTCTTTGCTTCATCCATCTTGTCTAATTGGGTGGCTGTGTATGTATGGGCCACATGTGGGGCAGGCTCTGAATGGGTGTTCCTTCTGTGTCTGTTTTAATCTTTGCCTCTCTCTTCCCTGCCAAGGGTATTCTTGTTCCCCTTTTAAAGAAGGAATGAAGCATTCACATTTTGATCATCCGTCTTGAGTTTCATGTGTTTTATGCATCTAGGGTAATTCAAGCATTTGGGCTAATAGCCACTTATCAATGAGTGCATACCATGTGTGTTGCATTCTGTGATTGGGTTACCTCACTCAGGATGATATTTTCCAGTTCCAACCATTTGCCTATGAATTTCATAAAGTCGTTGTTTTTGATAGCTGAGTAATATTCCATTGTGTAGATGTACCACATTTTCTGTATCCATTCCTCTGTTGAAGGGCATCTGGGTTCTTTCCATCTTCTGGCTATTATAAATAAGGCTGCTATGAACATAGTGGAGCACGTGTCTTTTTTATATGTTGGGGCATCTTTTGAGTATATGCCCAAGAGAGGTATTGCTGTTATCCATTATTTTCAATTGAGGGATAGCTGAGTTGTTTCCAGTTTCTGGCTATTGCAAATAAAGCTGCTATGGAGATAGTTGAGCAAGTGTCCTTGTGGTACAGTGGAACATCATTTGGGTATATGTTCAGGAGTGGTATACATGAGTCTTGAGGTAGAACTATTCCTAATTTTCTGAGAAAGCACCACATTAATTTCCAAAGTAGTTGTACAAGTTTTTACTCCAAGCAGCAATGAAGGAGCATTCCCCTTCCTCCACATCCTTGCCTGCATGTGCTGTCACTTGAAATTTTGGTCTTGTCCATTCTGACAGATATTAAGACAGAATCTCAGAGCCATTTATTTTGCATTTCCCTGATGACTAAGGACTTGAACATTTCTTTTTTTTTTCATTTTCTTTCATCTTTATTAACTTGAGTATTTCTTATTTACGTTTCAACTGTTATTCACCTTCCTGGTTTCTGGGCCAAGATCCTCCAACCTCTCCCCCTCCCCTTCTCTATGGGTGTTCCCCTCCCCATCCTTCCCCCATTACCGCCCTCCCCCAACAATCATGTTCACTGGGGGTCCAGTCTTGGCAGGACCAAGGACTTCCCCTTCCACTGGTGCTCTTACTAGGCTATTCATTGCTACCTATGAGGTTGGATCCCAGGGTTAGTCCATGTATAGTCTAAGACTTTCTCTTGATATCGTCATAGGGTAAACACAGCCAAAGCCTGTTCTGACTTCTGTGTGGCAAAACAAAGTTCCTCTCAGTCTGCTGCAGACTTTCTCTGGAACTACTTTAGGGGATTCCCTGACCCCTAACCTGGGGCATTTTGACCACAGGGGCAGGAACTGACTGCTGTGCGGATAGTACTAAGGATATCATTAATAAGAGACCAATAACTTAAGGCAGCAACTGGAATTTTTTCAGGGCCAAAAGTCTTAGAATCATCTTTAAAACAATCACTAACTCTGCACTATCTTTTTGTGTCAATTGTTCCCTCCTGGGGGATTGATGGACAAATATTTCCTACAAAATCTAAGAATTTCCCTAAACCATTTTTCTTAACCCTATTCCTCATGTCTTGAACGACTCCTTTGTGTCCTATCACAAAAGGTGACTGTAGAATGCTTGTCCCATCACTCACCACTGAGATCTGCATCGAATGGGAGAAACTCACCAAGTGGCTGAACCAAGGACACAAAGAGAAGATTTTGATTGTAGATATGAGGGATTGGACAGCCAGAAGCATCTGGAAAGTACAGATATGGCCAGCAGAATAGACCAGGCTGTAAGAGGAGAAGAAGAGGAGGGAAGGGCAGGAGCAGAAGAGAAGGAGGGAGGTAAAAAAGAGAAAAGAGAGTCCGTGGTTGGAATAACTGGATTATATAGGGAAGATCAGCGGGGGGAAGGGAGTGAAGCTCAGGAGCTACAGAAGTCTGAAGTAGGGTCCTGAAAGAGATGTACTGAGAAGAGCCAGGATGCTCTGAGGGTACTTGCAATGCTGGGAGGTGCTGGAAGAAACAACCAGTCAGGCAGCATCCCCTTTGATATGTTAATAGGTCTCTCAGTTAGCCATTTGTCCTGGATTCCTTCAGGACCCAACATCATAAGATACATGAATTCCAGCCTGATTTCCATACTCTAGTCTTTCTGTTTTTTTTTTTTTCAACTCTCAAGTGGATATGCAGAGAATTCTATTTTTTTAAATATTCATTTCATCATCATCAGAGGTTGGTTTTTATTTATGCATCCCACCCAAAAAAATCATTTTTATCTTTTTTAAATTTCTTATTTCTGTGATTACCAACTAAGAACACTGAAGCAAACACGAGAGACCGTAAGACATTACTTATTAAGTGACACTTATATGGAAAAAAGGGTTTGACACTAAGTTACAATATTTTAGATACTTGGAGATCTATTCAAATTACAAACCTGCACACAGATATTATTATAACATAGTTTGACTGCAGTATGGAAGACAATGGATGTTGAAGAACAAAGCAAAGCTCAAAAGGAAACATCTTGGGAGAAATGACAACAATAATAATAATACAGGTGGCTGAAGATAGGACCTAGTGGTTAAGAGCACTGGCTGCTCTTGTAGAGGCCTTGTGCTCAAATTGCTGCACAGGTATCGTGGCTATCAGCAGTTTGTAAATTTGGTTTCAGAAGCTCTGACTTTTGCTTCTGATTTCTGTGGCCACCAGGTATGCATCTTCCAACACACACACACACACACACAAAGAAAGAAAAAAACACAATGACTTCATGAAATTCTTAGACAAATGGATGGAACTAGAAAATATCATTATTGAGTGTGGTAACCTAGTCACAAAAGAACTCACATGGTATGCACTCACTGATAAGTGGATGTTAGTCCAAAAGCGCAGAATACCCAAGAAACAATTTACAGACCACATGAAGCTCAAGAAGAAGAAAGACCAAAGTGTGGATGATTCAGTTCTTCTTAGAAGGGAGAACAAAATACAGGAGGAAGTAAGAAAATAAAGTGTGGAGGAGAGACTGAAGGAAAGACCATCGAGAGGCTGCACCACCTTGGGATCCATCCCATATAGTCATGGAATCCAGACATTATTGCAGATACCAAGAAGTTCATGCTGACCAGAGCCTGATATAGCTGTCTCCTGAAAGACTCTGACAGATTCTGACAAATGCAAGGCAGATGCTAGCAGCCAACTATTGGACTTAGAACAGGATCCCCAATGAAGGATTTAGAAAAAGGACTAAAGGAGCTAAAGAGGTTTGCAACCCCATAGGAAGAACAACAATATCAACAACCAGATACCCCAGAGCTCCCAGGGGCTAAACCACCAACCAAAGAGTACATATGGAGTGACCCATGGCACCAGTCACATATGTAGCAGAGACATCATGGGAGGAGAGGTCCTTGGTCCTGTGAAGGCTAGATTCCCCAGTGTAGGGGAATGCCAGGGTAGGAAGACTGGAGTAGGTGTGTGGGCCAGGGAGCAATCTCATAGAAGCAGGGGAAGGTGGGAATGGTATGGGGATTTGTAGAGGAGAAACTAGGAAAGGGGGTAACATTTGAAATGTAAATAAAGAAAATATCCAATAAAAAATAATAATACCTCCCCACCCCCAAACACACACAAAAGGAACCAATAAAGAAACTAAACCTCCAGTCTTAGAGAAGAAGTTAATTTCACCAATACCACACCAAGGCAAGGAGTTCCTGGCAGAGCACTCACCACATGAGAGTGCGTGGAAGATGAGCATCTGAAAACGCTTTCTGAAGAGAACAACACTTTCAAATGACGCCCAAGAAGAAACAGCTTTTTAGCCCTATTGAGGCCACTGGATTTTATTTGATTTAAAGAAAGTTTCATTTATGGTAATTTTGAAACAAAAAATAGGGAGGACACATGTTCATAAATGCACATAGCAAAAATAGTCCTCAGGGATGAAGAGATGGTTAAGCGGTTAAGAGTACTTTCTATTCTAGAGGACCTGTTTGTCAGGCTGTGTTCTTGCCTATCAGCTGGGAGTGCCACTAGTGGGCCCCTCAGGGGAGACAGGACACAATCTGAGGATCAGGATCAGTTGGTAAAGTACAAACATTACAGTTCTGCAAGGGGCAGGCAGCTACTGTTGCAGCCACGAGTTGCCACAGCTGGCCAGACGCTGCAGCAGGAGCGGCTGAGTGGCAGGATGTGGCTGTGAATGGCAGCCAGTCGCCACAGTGGCAAGCAGCTGCAGCAGCAGTGTGATCTGGGCTGCTGGGTGGAGCTGAAGTCCAGGGATGGATGCTTCAGGAGAGAAAACTCTTCCCTTTGGTGTTACCACTCAATAAAGCAGACACCCTCAGATGATTGTCGCTGAAATGGCTCGTGCACTTCATTCCATGTAGATAGGGACCTTAGCAATATTTAGGGAGTAAGGTGGGATACAGGGGCAGATGCTTCCCATTGATTCAGTCTGAGATGTTAGGGATGCTTTATTTGCATGGGGAAGCACTTCCGGGTGTTATCCCTACATGACTGTTGGTCCTCTCAATGGGGTGTCATGGTTACATGATACAGGACAGGAAGAGCCTGATCTGGAGCTGGTTCCAATGCCTTTTGTTCTCAGTTACAAGATTTACTGGTTTTTATTTTGTTTTGTTTTATTTTTGTTTTTTAACTTGTTTCAACCTTACCAATTGGTCTGGCTGGTAACATGGTCCATTTGCCCCAAGTGTGTTCAAATCCCAGCACCCAAATGATGGCTCAAAACTCTCTGTAACTCCAGATCTAGGGGATCTGATGCCTTATATTGATTTCTATGGGGCACCAAATACTCATGTAGTACACAAACATACATGTAAGCAAAGCAGTCACATGCATAAAGTAGATATGTAAATCCTTTTTAAAGAATGAAATAAATAGAATTTACAAAAATAAAAATCAAAACTCATAATTTCCTACACCATGAAAACCTTACTTTGTACAGAGGTGTCTGGAAGCACATAAGTTTCATCAATAATTTTGAATGCAAACATGACAAGGTAAGATCAAAAGCATAATCTGAACATGTAATAAGGAAGTAAAAAACAGAATGAGGGCTGCTGTTGTCCACATATTAAGTACCCCCGTGCTCCAGTTTGCTACTACATGGCTATATAATTAAACCATCATCTTTGATCTGTCTGTCATATTATAAATTTAAACCAGTTATTTAGAGTATTGTCAAAGCATACCATAGTATCGTGTGCAAAAATATTTTCAGCAAACCTCACTTTAAGAAACAATAATAAACTAACAAGACACACATACCCCCTACACATTTATGCAAGTGTGGTAGTTATTTCAGATATAAGATCTACAGAAATGTGAAACAATGAAATCATAAACATGGAAGTATTTGAATTTGAGGACCCCCTATTTTATCTGTGAACTAATAATGTAATGTTTGCTTTCATTCTTATTTATTCTACCTTTATATGAAATCTTTGTGCAAAACTAGCCTGTTGACTGCTGATCAGATTTACTCACATTGTGCCTTACCCTAAACACCTAAAAAGGTCTAATTATATATTAATAATTTTTGTAATATGAAGGTCTGCCATAAGCTACATCACATATGATCTTGAAAAGAGAAGAGTACAATTAAATATAAATGCATATTTTCAAAAATTATCATCAAATTAATTAATACTCATTTGTTGCGTATAGTTTTAGAAACATGCTACTGCTGTGCCTGGGAGCTGCTGTGCTACCCGCTCACTCCTAGTTCCCTTTTGTTCCACCTGGCTGTCAGCATGGACCATGCTTCTCTAACCTAACTGCTTTGATCCTGCTTGGCTCCCACATCTGCTGCTGACCCTAGATTAAACAGGCAAAGGACACACAGACAGCTTTATTATTTTAGAACTTGCCAGCTAGGCACAATTGCTGGGTGCAGAATCTCCTGCCTGGAGATTATCATCATCTCTCTTTCTCCTCCTGCGCTAAACTTAGTTGCCTGAATCAGCTAGCCCTCATGAACCTCCTTGGCAGGCCCTAGCTGGCTCAAGACCTTACACAAATGCTGCTTTCTACTGGTCCCTCTCTCTTTCCTGCATCTTCTTTTCTTCTTGGGACCCAGAAGTTCCACCTCTACCTTCTGTCCGGTAATTGCTCCTGGTCTTCTTTATGGACAAACCTAAGAAACAATTAAGGAGCTAGACCTTAGCATAAGCACCTCCCCGTACACTCATTTCACAAGAATACAACTAATGAGCTACATTTAATCCTAATAGTGATTCTGAGTGTGATTAAAAAATTGAAACCAAGAGATAAGTACATTCCAGTGAACTACATGCACAGTGTTATCAATACCATTTTATACTTTTTAGAAGAACTTAAAATGTTTAACATGTATAGTTACTATTTTGGAAAGTGTTCATTATTAAGAGTTTAATTTGTAAATAAACATAACTGTCTTTTATGATAAATTAAGATTGAACATGATTAGATTTGTTTCAACTACACCTATAACAGAAATAGATTGAGTTAACTAGGATGTAGTCAAAGTTTTACCATGCTGTGAGAACAAATTTGAACTAAAATTTGGTTATCTGTTCAGAGGCAACTAAATTACACACTCATTAGGAGCAAGAGTTTGGAGTTGTGAAGGGAGCTCAGTTAAATGCTTACTGCTCAAACAGGAATTCAATAAGTAGAAAAGTTGGACATGATGGCATGTATTTTAGACAAGAAAGGTAAGTGAAGACGTCCCTGCAAGGGCAAGCTGATTGTGAATCCCGAGCCATAAGAGGCCAGTCTCAAAAAAATGTATAATACCAGCAACAACCAAGGTAACAAGGTGAACTGTATCTTGACCTGATTTTTACATGTTCTTACACACACACACACACACACACACACACACACGCACGCACGCGCGCACACACACACAGAGAGAGAGAGAGAGAGAGAGAGAGAGAGAGACAGAGGCAGAGACAGAGACAGAGACAGAGACAGACAGAGAGAAAGACAGAGACACAGAGACACAGAGAGTGAGAGTGCAAAATCAAAGAGGTTTGAGTGAGATTTGCTGTTTGAAATGAAAGTAAACAAATAAAAATATCAAGAAGAATAATTACAATACAAAATTTTGGACACTTGGTCACGAATTTGTTTGGTCTTCACACCATAAACAATAGGATTCAGCAAAGGTGGGACAAGTAGGTAAAGGTTGGACAGGAGAATGTGAATGTAGGATGGAATGTGAAAGCCAAACCTATGTGTAAAGAAAGAGAAGAAGGCCAGAAGGTAAAACTCCAAGAAGACACAAATGTGAGCGACACACGTGTTAAAGGCTTTGAGTCTTGCTTCCTTTTGAGGGAGCCTGAAGACAGTTATAAATATTCTAATGTAGGAGAGTGTGATGAAAATGATGTCCAGTCCAAGTATACTGAAGGCCACAAAGAGACCATAGATCTTGTTGACACGGACATCTTCTGCTGCCAGCTTCACAATGGCCATGTGCTCACAGTATGAGTGGGACACAACAGTGGTCCAGTAGAGTCTCAACCTGCATTTGATGAGAATGAGACATGGAGCTACAAACAGGGCTGCTCTGAGTGTGACTCCAACTGCTATCTGAGTGAGGAGTCTCTGGGTAAAGATGGATGCATGTCTTAGAGGATCACAGATGGCCACATAGCGGTCCATGGCCATGGCAAACAAGATACCTGACTCAATAGCCTGGAATGTGTGTATCAGCCACATCTGTAAGAGGCAGGCATCAAAGTATATGGTTGGAAGGTGAAACCAGAATATCCCTAGCATTTTCGGTAAGATGCACGTACTGAGAGCAATGTCTGTTGCTCCAAGCATTGCTAGGAAGAGGTACATGGGCTCATGGAGGCTTCGCTCAACTTTGATGACAACTAGAAGCAGAGAATTCCCCAAAAGTGCAATGATGTACATGACACAGAAGGGAATCCCAAACCAGAACTGCATAGACTCCAGGCCGGGGATCCCAGTCAGAGTCAGCACTGAAGGCCTGAAGATGGTGTTGTTGGGATGAGGCATGCTGCCTCAGCCTGCAGGCATATGGCTTCTCAACTAGACTGGAGCTGGTGCTGGGGATGCTCCTTCTGTGCTCTGCTCTCACCTAAATTCACACAATCAGAGACGGAATGGGATTTCATATGGCATTTTTCAGATACAGAATTTTACTGATAAGACTCTTTTATGTAGAACTGAGAATGTCTATATATCTTTTCTATGTGTGAATATTTTATTTCTTCTCTTTCTGTGTCTATCTCAATCTATCTCATCACAGACATACACCATAAATATACACAGCAGACAGAAAAACTTTCCAAATAAAAAAGCTTTTACATATAATTTATAAAGAAGACATATTTCTGAATACTTTTGAGAATTATTCAGTTGAAAGTGCGATTTTTTTCTTAGGATAGTTTATGTATGTGTCTGTATACATTCTTTGTTTTATTTACATATGCACATGTTCTTTTTAAGTACTTGTCAGGAAATATTTATGTACTTACTAAAGGTGTCAGAAAATGAGCAATGAAGTATGTGTTTACTATTCCAATAATATATATATATATATATATATATATATACACACACACACATACATATATACTGAATGAGATACACTTATGTGATGAAAGTATACATTTTCATAGGTTTCCTATTAATGCAATAGTTATGTTCAACCTCCAATCTAATATGCTTTTCAATATAGTGAGGGAAATTGTCTTTAAATTCTAACCTAGTTCAACTTGAAAAACCATGTAGGGTAATATCTTTTTGGATGAAATGATATCATAATCGAGTAAGAGAAGGAAGAAATGTAATTAAAATTCAATATCAAAACAAACAAAATTTTAATTTTAAAATATTAATATTACAGGTGTTATTACTTCTATCAAGGTTACATAATTTTAGAGTTTGGAGAATTTATCTTTTAATTCTATACCATATTCAAAATAAAACATGTATTCTGACTCTTGTGCATTCCTTTTGTATTTTACCTAACATATTAGTTTCTTATTTAAGTCCCAGCTCAAATGTCTTTGTGAATTCATCTAGTTTTCAATCAGAAGTTAAACTTTGTCTTATCTAAATTCCAGGTAAAATCTCTATGAATTCTTCTACTTTTAATTAGAAGTTAAATTATTAAGAAGTTAGTATTCCTCTGTTTTCTCATTGAGGGAATATTTAATGATTCTAATCTTTTAGAAACCTCTAAATAAATTGAAATATACTTTTCCCTCAATTGGTTAAGTTTTGGAATAATGTTAATTTTTGTACACATCACATTATTGCCAGTTGAGCACATGCAGGGAGGACTGGAGGCTAGGATTAGGAAAAGGAAAGAAACAGTCTCAAAAGTGCTAAAATTCTTGGTTTCCTTTTGTGTAAGCATTATGGGTTTTTACTACCCCTTGCTGCTCCTTTAATGACCAAAAGTGAATTACATACCTGTATCCGTAATGTGTACAAGAAAAGATGGGAGAAATATTTTCTAGACCGAGAAAAATCAGCAATTCCTGTTAATACTCTGCACATCTATGGGAAAATGGTATGGAAATCTTTCCTTCCTTTACATAATGTCTAGTGTGAGCTGAACTATAATTAGAAGTCACCTCATATGTGCTGGTGCAATTCCCATAGTGTCTTCACACATTACCATAATGTTTCTTTTGGAAGTTCAGACGTTCACGTGGGAACACAACCATGTTTAATTTTCCAATCTCTTTATATGAGTTCACATATTAAAGACATTGTAGCTTTTCACAGGCAATGAAAGGACATGATACATTTTTAGTATCCACTCAAAGAGTATGGTGCAATTCTCATGGGATGGATGAGTGACCAAATAATCTTTTCTATAACCTCCAATTTTACTGGATCTCTTTCTTAGTACTTACACAGGTCTTACACATGTGAAGTGATACAGTGGTTTATAGGTACTCTTCTCTCAATCCTGGTGATGCCTGTAATGTCCATATCAATTTTAAAGAGTAAACTTCAGACTCAACAAATGAGTGAAAAAAAGAAGTTGTAGAGATGACATTTAAAACCAAAACAGAAGAGAAAGAGGGGGAGGGAGGGAGTACTTTTGTAGTTTAAATGAATCTTACTGATTAATGCATAAGTACCAGGGACAGCCAGGCCCAACTCTAATACCACAGTGCCAATGCACTCAGGAAATCTCAATTTAACTTTACAAAGCAGAGAATGGCTTTAACAACAGCTGTCTAAATATCACTGAGACAGAGCAAGCCCTTTTACTTTTCTCAAACTTACTACCAATCACTTCTAGAAAACATCTCTAGCAGTTGTGGGCTTTCGCTGACAGACTGGCAACCCCACTCAATGATCTTTTCCATATGGTCTGGCTCATGTCATAGAGTCATTTTTCACTGCATAAGTAATCAGTACGTGTCATTTTCACAATAGCTTTTTCTTGAATTTCAATCCTCATATTTTTTCACCAAAACTATGTTATGATATTCTGAGGTATAAAACATGGGGTAATACAAAGACTATACATGGACTGACCCTGGACTCCAACCTCATAGGTAGCAATGAATAGCCTAGTAAGGGTACCAGTGGAAGGGGAAGCCCTTGGTCCTGCCAAAACTGAACCCCCAGTGAACATGATTGTTGCAGGGAGGGCGGTAATGGGGGGAGGATGGGGAGGGGAACACCCATAGAGAAGGGGAGGAGGAGGGGTTGGGGGATGTTGGCCTGGAAACCAGGAAGGGGAATAGCAATTGAAATGCAAGTAAGAAATACTCAAGTTAATAAAGATGGAAAAAAAATGGGGTAATAAACCATGTAATGTTCTACATTAGAAAAGGGTTTTAATATATAAATAGTTCATTCTAATTTCTAAAGGAATATTTTTCACAAATTGAATTATTATTGTCACTTATTTAAAACTAACAAACTAAGAAAAAAGCTAATGGACTATGAAGACAAATCTCTATACCCATCACAATGTTTTTAAAGGCAAAGCCTTAACGAATATATAATTAACATATATTTATTTTTTCTTTATTTATGATAGCCAAAGGGATCTTGTCAACTCTATACATTCAGAAACAAATATACACCTTATTATCCATTCTTTGGTCTTGTTTTCTTATAAAATGACAATAAACTTCCTGAGTTTGGAACTCATGGATAGTGCAACTTTCCAAAGCTTTCCCATGACTGTGGATGAAAGTCTTCACTAAGCCCTCTAAACAAGAAATTAACAGAATATGTGAAGCTGCTCAACTGTTGAAAGAAAAAGTGGCTAAATGGGGGAAGAATCTGTAATGTTTTCCATTCTTGTTAATTTTAAATACAATTTTATTGTTCAGTATAATTACTGATACCAACTGAAGAAAGAAGCCGCTGATATCTTTAGATTGAGATTTTGGGTGGAATGAGAACACTGTAATAAAGGGGGAACAGCTTTAAAATTAAAGAATGAATGCAATCATAAAAGTTGAAGATTGGCTTTCCTCCATTTTGATAAATAATTGTATTCCTTAAAGGTACAACGTATCAAATAGAAAATGTAATTGTTCTTTTTTTTTAATATTTTTGTTAATTTTTGAGACTCTCATACATTGTATTTTGGTCATATATATTCACCTCTTCCATCCTCTCCAGTTAGATATATCACCATTATTTCATACCCATTCAACTTTGTGCCTTCGTTTTTTTCATCTTTAAAAAGTCATCTATTCCCTTTAGTTCTGACCATTTCTCATAGGTGGGTGGCCATCCATGCGATGAGAAACATCAACAAAACAAACAAACAAACAAAAACAACATTCTCCTTTTTTCAGTATTATTTTTTCTTACTTACTTTATTCATTTACGTTATATCCAGACTTCAGCTTTACCTCCCTTCACTTCTCCAGGTCCCACACTCTTCCCTCCCATCTCCTATATTCTCTTTCCTTTCTGTTCAGAGAAGAGGGGGCCTCCCATGATTATCAAACTTTTTGGGAATATTAAGTTGCAGTAGACTAGACTGATCTTCTCTTATTGAGGCTCCACCAGGCAGGCCAATTAGGGAAAAGGCACTGAAAGGCAGGCAGTAGAGTCAGAGACAGCCTTTGCTCTTGCTGACCCACATAAAGATCAAGGTGAACAATTATTGTATAGTTTAGGGTACCTAGCTCTATACTATGAATATTTACTGGTTGGTGGTTCAATTTCTGTGAGTCAGTGTAGGCCCGGGTTAGTTAATTCTGTAGGTTTTCTTGCGATGCTCTTGACCTCTGGCTCCTTCAATCATCTTCCTTATCCCTCCTTCTAAAGATTCCCTGAGCTTCACCTAATTTTTGTCTGTGGGTCTCTGCATCTCTTTCTCACTGTTGATCAAGTTCTCTCAGGTGACAGTTATGGTATAATTCTGTCTACAATATAGTACAATAGTGTTAAAAGTGTCAGGCCTTGTTTCTTTCTCATGGCATGGATTGGGCCATTCATTGGCTGGTCATTGCCTCAATTTCTTGCACAACTTGGATGTAGGACAATTGTGAGTTGAAGGTTTTGTGGCTTGTTTGGAAGTTTTTCCTGGTTATAGGAGGTGGCCATTTCATATTCCATGTCCCCTATTGTAAGTAGTCTTAGATACTGTCATCCTCATAGATCCTTGGGAGTTTCCATTGTCCTACATCTCTGGAACATCCCAGATGACCCTACCCCATTGATTTCAGTTTTCTCTCCCAGTTCCTTCTCTTTCTCCATCCTTCCAAGACTTGAATCCTCCTGCTCCCTCCCCATGCTCTCTCCAACACTTTCCCTCCTTTCGTCTACCCCCAATGTCTATTTTATTTCCCCTTCTAACAGAGACTTAAACATCCTGTCTTGAGCCCTCAATGTTACTTAGCTTCTTTGGGTCTGTGCATTGCAATATGGCTGTCCTGTACTTTATGGCTAATATCCACTTATAAGTACTCAACATAAGTACATATCATGTTTGCTTTCCTGATCTGTATTACCTCACTCAAGATGATTTTTATCTATCACTCTATTAAAAACTCAAGTCCCTGTGGACCAAAGACCTCAACATAAAACCAGCACATTAAATTGGATACAACAGAAAGTGCAGAATAGCTTTGACTTCATTGGTACAGGGGACAATGTCCTACACTAACAGCTCAGATACTAAGATCAACAATTAATAAATGGGAACACACAAAACTGAAAAAATTTTGTAAGGCAAAGGACACCATCAATAGCACAAAACTGCAGTCTACAAAATTGGAAAAAATCTTTACCAATACTACATCTGACAGAGGGCTACTATCCAAAAATATATAAAGAACAAAGAAATTAAACACCAGCAAACCACATAAGCCAATTCAAAATGAGGTTACGCTGAAGTGACCCCAAAAGTTCCACCACAGAACTACTAAGCCTGATAAACAACTTCAGCAATGTGACTGGATATAAAATTAACTCACGCAAATCAGTAGTCTTCCTCTACTCAAAGGATAAACAGGCTGAGAAAGAAATTAGGGAAGTGACACCCTTCACAACAGTCCCAAATAATATAAAATACTTCAGTGTGACTCTAACCAAGCAACTGAAATATCTGTATAAAAAAAATTAAGTCCCTGGCGAAAGAAATTGAAGAAGATCTCAGAAGTTGGAAAGACCTCAATGATCATGGATTGGCAGGATTAATATAGTAAAATGGCCATTTTGCCAAAAGCAATCTACAGATTCAATGCAATCTCCATCAAAATTCAAACTCAATTCTTCATAGAGTTAGAAAGAGCAATTTGCAAATTCATTTGTGAAAACAAAAACACAGCATAGTGAAAAATATCCTCAACAATAAAAGTACTTCTAGGGGAATCACCATCCCTGACCTCAAGCAGTATTACAGAGCAATAGTGATAAAACAGTATGATATTGGCACAGAGACATGCAGGTAGATAAGTGGAATAGAATTGAAGACCCAGAAATGAACCTACACAACTGTCATCACTTGATCTTTGACAAAGGAGCTAAAACCATCCAATGGAGTAAAGATAGTAGTTTCAACAAATTGTTCTGGTTCAACTGGAGGTCAGAGTGTAGAAGAATGCAAATTGATCCATTCTCATTGCCCTGTATAAAGGTTAAGTCCAAGTGGATCAAGGACCTCCACATCAAACCAGATACACTCAAAGTAATAGAAGAAAAAGTGGGGAAGAGTCTCAATCACATGGGCACTGGGGAAAATTTCCTGGACAAAACATGAATGGCTTATGCTCCTTGATCAAGAATTGACAAATGAGATCTCATGAAACTGCAATGCTTCTGTAAGGCAAAGAACAATGTCATTAGGACAAAATGGCAACCAACAGATTGGGCAAAGATCTTTACCAATCCCATATCTGATAGAGGGCTAATTTTCAAAATATAAAAAGAACTCAAGAAGTTAAACTCCAAAGAGCCAAATAACCCTATTAAAAAAGGAGGTACAGAACTGAAGAATGAATTCTCAGCTGAGGAATATTGAATGGCTGAGAAGCACCTAAAGAAATACTCAACATCTTTAGTCATCAGGGAAATGCAAATCAAAACAACCTTGAGATTCCACCTCACACCAGTCAGAACATTGTACTACCTGCGGACTCAGCTATACCTCTCCTGGGCATATACCCAAATGATGCTCCAACATACAACAAAGACACATGCTATACTATGCTGATAACAGCCTCATTTATAATAGGCAGAAGCTGGAAAGAACCCAGATGCCCTTCACCAGAGGAATGGATATAGAAATGTAGTACATCTACACAATGGAGTACTACTCAGCTTTCAAAAGCAGTGATGTCATGAAATCCATAGGCAAATGCATTAAACTAAAAATATCATCCTGAGTGAGGTAACCCAGTCATGGATAAACATACATGGTATGCACTCACTGATTAGTGGACATTAGACTAAAAGCTCAAATTACCCTAGATATAGTCTAGAGACCACATGAAGCTCAAGAAGAAGGATGACCAAAGTGCAGATGCTTCACTCCTTCTGAAAATGGGGAACAAAATATTCATAGGAGGGGATATAGAGGTAGAGTTTGGAGCAGCAACTGAAGGAACAGTTATTCAGAGCCTGCCCCACAAGTGGCCCATATATATACACACACATACAGTCACTGTGGAAAGCCGCAATAACATTCGCCACCACAAGATGGCGCTGGCTTCCACTGTGCCCCACGTAGAAAGCCGGGATAGCATTTGTCATTACAAGATGGAGCTGGCTTCCGCCGCGCCAGCCTGCCTTCCTTTCAGGAAGTTAACTGTGTGCGCATGTGCAAGAGTGTCTTCGTGCCAGGTCTTTGCCCACTCCGGGGTGTGCCTATGAGATCATGGGTAAGCGACCAATCAGGTGTGGATGTGCCGCGCTAGGGTGTATATAAGCCACGCCATGTTGGCGCCCCGGCTCTCCTCTTCAAGATGTAATAAACGCTTTGCTGCAGAAGGATTCGTGTGTCCGCGCGTGCGTTCCTGCTGGCGAGACGTTGGGCGTGCTGAAACCGACATCTGGTGCTGAAACCCGGGAGAAACGCCACACCATCTCCAGGTGCCGAGGGGGCCCTCCGTCCACAGAGAGAATCTAAAGCTGCAGGACGCGGGTAAGCTCTGAGAGATATGTTTGGTCTTGACCTCTTTCACTTCTCTCCCCCACTAGAAGATGCGGCGGAGGCTTTTGTTATCGTTTTAGCAGCCTTTATTCTTTCTCTTTTGGTTTTTGATTTTGTGGCTGCTGCTAGGCACCGTCAGAGGTCGTGCCTAGAAGATGGGAAATGCCGCCCAACTGTGATAGCGGGACAGAGAGTGCTAGGGGAGTTACAAGACAGCATGTCAGAAACAGAGCGGCATAAAAGATTAAAGAGCTCAAAGAGAAAAGATACACGTAAGAAAACAGACCCTCCCAAAGACTTTAGATATGAGGGAGCGAGAGATTGGGGAAAGAACGCCCCGGGAGAGAAACAGAGAAAGGAGAAGAAAGCTTTGAAAAGGAAAAGCCTTTATCTGGTAAAGGAGTTAGAGGCTTTGGAGCTTGATAGTTCAGAAACAGACAAGCTTAGCCCCTCTGAGGAAGAGGATTTAAAAGATGAGGCAGCTTGTTATGAAGAAGAAAGATATGGGCCTAGGTGGAGAGCCACTGTGAAGAAACTGAAAGTTATGGATCCTTTGTGGGCAAGGCTGGTAATTTTGTTTAAACTTCACAGAGTCATACTGATCAGATTTGATAGAGGTAGACCGCCTGAAATTTATTCAGGAGAATCAAACAAAAGGATATGTTGTGGTTTGCCTTGCCAAGATGTGGTGTGGATAACATGGTTGGTGAACAGAGTTGGTGGACTGGGTGATCAGCATATTGTTGGTTTTGTAAATTGCAGAATGGTAATAATACTTGGTTCACCTATGTATAGGGAAAAGGTTTTTTAACTGGACAAAAAGGGAAAAACACCCTGAGGGAAAACATTCACCGTTTTTGTTTTTACTTTTTTATTTTTATTTATTTACAACAACATATGGCGCCCAACTAATCCATTAGAAATCAACTAACCTGAGATAATAGTTAGACAAACTACTTCTTAATTACAGGTATTCATGATGGGTGTGACTTTGAGTTTTATAATTATATTATTACTCTGGGAGAGAGTGCAAGATACAAGCTTTTCTGGTTTCAGACTAAGGAACACAGTATTTTGGGAGAAAGATTTTGTCTTTGTGCTTTTAAAAGATGTGATTAGGCTTTGGAAACCTCAAAGAGTCATAATGATCAGATTTGACAGAGGTAGACCACCTGAAAAATTTATTCAGGAGAATCAAACAAAAAGATATCTCGATTCTAAACTTTTTCTTGAGAGTTGTATTTTACAGAGCGTGCCTACCTACTTGGAATCCTGGTCTCAAGGACTTTCAGCTGATCCAGTCAGGACACATCAGCTACAGCATTTGCTTCATTCTTCCAACCCCCTACCCCCAAGGATATCTCAACACCCATGTACAGCTTGAAGAAGCTAAGGAGGAGTCATCGCCCCAATTCCCTGGACTTTGGGGGGACTGAAAATGGTTATTCTAAATTTGTAATTTAACAGGGAGGAATTAGCTAGATTGAATTGTAAAGTCATAATCTCATTTGGTAACTAAGCTGAAATCATATCTTTGCTTTGGTATAGAATTTATTTGTCAAAAGAGTTTAAAAGTACCAGGTTTAGAGCCAGTCCTTCTATTGTTGTCGTTACAAACTTCTGAGTTGATTACACCTGTGAGTTAAGATCCGAATAGCAAAGTAATGGCTCTGATTTTTTGAAAGAACTTTCAAGATTTTATTAAGATATAAAGACAACAGAACAGATTGTCTTATATAGATAGGTGGTTTTCAAAAACGTCAGAAATCCACAAAATTTGAGATCTAAAGTTATTTATCTTTTGTTGAGACACATCTGCTCCTAACAGTTACCCTTTGGTGGATTTAATGAAGAATGTGAACATCTCTACCTCCAGGTGAGGCAATACTTCGTGGCTAGGAAGCTACTGAACAAAACTGCCTGTTTCATCTGCAGACTAATACTGTCCAGAAAAGGACAAATTATGCAGAATAGTTGACTGATAAACCCTGCCAAGACAGGTGATCAGCCCTTCAAAATCTGCATTTCAAGAGTCTGTCAGTTGATTTTGGGCCAGAAGGCTGAAGACTTGTGCTCACATGTTGCTAACAGGGGACTGTGCTAGTGGAGGTTTGTCTCTACAACCTCTCAGTTCTGGAAGCCGTGTTAGGCTTCCTATATGTATAGATATTTGGTCATTCCCAGATTTCTGACGGGGTTGAAGACTGATTATAGTCTCATAACCTATCAGGCTGTATAAATCTGAATATACATATTTTATTGGATAGTTATCAGATAGTATACAAGCTAGCCAAGATATAAAATAGATAACATGATTAATGAACAGAATTGATGGACTGGGTGATCAGCGTATTGTTGGTTTTACAAATTGCAGAATGGTAATAATGATGCTTAGTTCACCTATGTATAGGGAAAAGGTTTTTTAACTGGACAAAAAGGGGGAAATGTTGTGGTTTGCCTTGCCAAGATGTGGTGTGGATAACATGGTTGGTGAACAGAGTTGGTGGACTGGGTGATCAGCATATTGTTGGTTTTGTAAATTGCAGAATGGTAATAATACTTGGTTCACCTATGTATAGGGAAAAGGTTTTTTAACTGGACAAAAAGGGGGAAATGTTGTGGTTTGCCTTGGAGTTTTCTCTGAATTTGTGGAATAAAGGCAAGAGCACTAGATTTGGGCAGAGGAAGGAGTCAGGAGCAGGAGGGGATTAGATTCAGAGTTAGGTTGAGAGGGACAGTTGGAGACAGTTGAGCGAATGGAACCTGAGCAGGTGGGGGAGGATGGTACAGTTAAAAAGAGTGAGCAGAAGAGAAGGAAGAGGGAGAAAGAAGGGAGCGGTTTAGAGACAAGATGGGGGAACTGAGAAGGGTTAGAAGAGACAAGAGATGGAGAGAGAGGAGAAGCTAGGAGTCGTGAGAAAGAAAACTAAAGCATAAAAGAGTTGATATATTTGGGAGAGTGAGGAAAGAAAATAGGTTGAGAAACGATGGGGAACTGAGAAGGGTTAGAAGAGACAGGAGATGGAGAGAGAGGAGAAGCTAGGAGTCGTTGTAAGAGAAGGAGAAACTAAAGCATAAAAGAGTTGATATATTTGGGAGAGTGAGTAAAGAAAAGAGAGAGAGAGAGGAGAAGCAAGGAGTCGTTGTGGGAGAAGGAGAAGCTGGAGACCTGGCAAATAAAAGGTGCAAGGGATAGATGGTACCGGGCTTTGTATGTTTAACTGAGCAATTATATCCTACCAATTGGACCAAAGATTATTGTGTGGTGTGTTCCTTTGTGTAGGAGTCTCAGTATAAGAAAGTGTGTGGCTGGGCTATGTTTCTGCCCAAGATATCCAGCAGATATCTGGGGCAGTGAGGTGTGGAACCCTAGCAGGGTAAAAACACCAGTTGTATGCTCTTTTATGTAAGAGTCTCAGTATAAGAAAGTGTGTGGCTGGGCTGAGTTTATGCCAAGATATCCAGCAGATATCTGGGGCAGTGAGGTGTGGAACCCTAGCAGGGAAAAACACCCTGAGGGAAAACATTCTCCGTTTTTGTTTTTACTTTTTTGTTTTTATTTATTTACAACAACAAGGATATCTCAATTCTAAACTTTTGTCTTCAGAGTTGTAGTGTTTCACTTCCATACCATTTGTGAATGTCAGTCGTGCTGCTCAGATATCCCGTAATATATCTCAGTATCTTACAGGAATTTGGTTTCAACACGTTGATGGACTAGTCCAGGAATTGAGACAATCCATCGTCCATATCAACTCCACTCGAGTAGATGGTCACTGTAGAAGTGGTGGGAAAGGGGAAATCCTATCTCTCTGCTGACTCCTATTGGAATCTGGGTCCCTTTGGCGGGACACCATCTAGTTTTCCCCCTTTGTCTATTGTCTGTCCTTGATGCACCCAGCTGTCCATATATGTCAGTTTATGTCTGTGGTTTTTGTTTCTTGTTGCTTAAATGTTTTATGTTTCATGTTCAAAAGAGAAAATGGTAAAAACTTTATCTGCCAGTCGTTCACACCTTGATTTGGTTTTAACTCGTTTCAAAAAAGGAACAAATGAATAAAAAGCAGTTTCAATCAGTCCTTGGAGCCCTGTACCTGTAGTCAGGTGTCTAGGTCAGCTGGAGAAGCTGCCCAGGGGTGAGCGTCTGCATGAGCTGATTATTAGACATAGCAGGTGACAAGGTGCTTCTCTTAAAATCACAGCTAGAAAAGTCAAAATGGTGCTTGGTCTAAATATTAAAGATATGTGTAGCCACTTCAATTTTGTTTCTCATTGGTTTTAAATGTATAAATATGCTCTACATGCCTTGGTTATGGACTATTGGCTTTTAAGTTATTGGATATGGTTAAAAAGGTATAATATTGGTAACAGAAAGTTGACATAAAGCTGGCAATTTAGATGAAGTCATTCTAGACAACATGTGACATGGGCCAACCTAGGAAAAAAGTCTAAATTGAGATAATATTTTTATAGAACTCTTATCCTAGAAACCAGGCTTCTAAAAGAATTTAGGACAATGTCTCTTCGTTGAGGTATTGGAGACCGCACCGTTGTGTGTTCATATGTAAGAATTGACAGACGAAACTTATATAGACTCTGTGTTTTGGAGACTGGATTTTGGAGACTAGATTGTTGGAGGTTGAGTTTTGCTTTCCAAAGTTGTGGTTTGCCCTAAAGTTACTGTATTTTGATGCTAATTCCACTGCCCCAAGAACAACTGCCTAGTCACATACTCAGAACTCAGGTGACTTTCCAAAGTTGTGGTTGTGCTCTGGTGTTACAAGGAGAACTTAAGGATTGTGATTAAGGATTGCCAGTGCTACATTGACTAACTCAAACTTATTTTTAATTAAGAAAAAAATCAAACAGGTAGAGATTGTTACAGGATTTATGAAGAATTGATGAGGTTTTGAAACTTGTGAGAGCATTACAGCCAGTTTGTTTACTCCAACTGCCATTTCAAGATAGATTTAGAGGATTGATTTTGAGTTTTCATTTCGTGAGCTTGCTTATAATTTTAGAGAGCCCATAAAGTGATATCATTAAAAATTTTACAAAGGAATGGCTAATAGCCTTATATTATGTAATTTTGTTGCTTCTTCAATGTAAGAAGTTAGAACTTAAATCTAAGTGTATATGGAAATTTTTACTACAAACTTTTGCTCTCAAAATAATGAGCTTTAATATTTGGGGAGTAGCTGTTACACTACTCCAGAAAAGAATATTTGAAACTAATTTTAAGCTACTAAGGATATGTTAATTGGCTAAGTACCTCACCTTACCAGAGGACTTAGGTCTTTCTTTGTTATCCACATTGGAGATAAAGCATCAGTTGTGTTAATACAGAATTGTAGGCTAGAGTCATGGAAGTATTTTAAAAAGAAACTGTATATTTGTGCATGCAACCCATAGGAAATGCGCTTACTGTATTTATAGGTGGTTTCATCACTTGTTTATTCTCTTGAGTTTCTGTTGCTTCAGCACAGATTATTAAATTCCGTGCTTTAGCCACTGTTTTTAAAATGTTAAAAAAATCAAGCTTTCAATTCATATACTGATAGCCAATGTGTGGCTTGTGGTTTACAATTGATTTCAATTACTTAATGCTTTACTAGAGACAAGTTTTCTACATGTCCGTGTGAATTGTCTGAGAACTCACTGTCCTTTCAGTGCTCTGGCTCAGACAACTAAACAAAACCATAGACCCAGCTCTTTAAAATGGAGTTTTTTAATGGCGTTGATATGAAAAGAGGAAGACTCCTTTTGCTTACTTTCAATGCCCAACCTCGCCCTGCCAGTTCAGGGATTTCTAGTACGACTGAATCTGGACAATATTTACAGGATTTGACATTTCTAATTAATGCTTATGTTTAGGTAAATAAAGTTTGTGAGGTGCTAGAGAGATGGCTTAGTGGTTAAGAACACTAAATACTGTTACTTTATAGGACATTTAAGAACCCAAAATTTTGATAGTACCATACACAGCCATTCAGGTTCAAACATTAGCTGCTACCTCAAATGCTTGGGCAGTGTTAGTTACTTCTTTTGCTGGACAGATTGATAATCATTATCCAAAACACCCGATCCTACAATTTGCTTTAAGCCAAGCCATTGTGTTCCCACACATGATGTCTCAGGAACCACTTGTTGATGGGGTTGTAGTGTATACAGATGGGTCAAAAACTGGTGTAGGTGCTTATGTGGTCAATAATAAGGTAGTATCTAAGCAGTATAATGAAACCTCACCTCAAGTTGTGGAATGTTTAGTGGTGCTGGAGGTCCTCGAGACCTTCCCAGGCCCGCTTAACATTGTGTCAGATTCCTCCTATGTGGTTAATGCAGTTAAGGTTCTTGAGGTGGCTGGATTATCAGGCCTTCCAGCAAACTTGCTCAAATTTTCAACAAATTCAATCTACCCTTCTCGGCAGGAGATCCCCTGTATTTATAACATATATTAGAGCTCACTCGGGCCTTCCTGGTCCAATGTCCCGTGGAAATGACCTAGCAGACCAAGATACAAGAGTGATTGCGGTTGCCTTGTCCCCCCAATTAGATGTAGCAAAAGAATTTCACAGACAATTTCATGTGACAGCTGAAACTTTACACCGCCGATTTGCTTTGACTAGAAAAGAAGCTAGGGAGATAGTTACCCAATGTCAAAATTGTTGTCAATTCCTGCCTGTACCCCATGTGGGAGTTAATCCTCGAGGAATCCGACCACTACAGGTCTGACAAATGGATGTTACTCATATCCCTTCTTTTGGAAGACTTCAGTATCTGCATGTTTCTATTGACACATGCTCTGGCATCATGTTTGCTACACCTCTAACAGGGGAAAAGGCCTCGCATGTAATTCAACATTGCCTCGAGGCGTGGAGTGCTTGGGGTAAACCCAAACTCCTTAAGACAGACAATGGACCAGCTTATACTTCTCAAAAATTTCAACAATTCTGCCACCAGATGGATGTGACTCATCTGACTGGTCTCCCGTATAATCCTCAGGGACATGGCATTGTAGAACGTGCCCATCGCACTCTCAAATCCTATATAATTAAACAAAAAGGGGGAGTCGAGGAGGCTCTACCCTCAGTACCAAGAGTAGCTGTTTCCATGGCACTCTTCACCCTTAATTTTTTAAATCTTGATGCCCAAGGCCATACTGCGGCCGAACGTCACTATTCAGAGCCTGATAGACCAAAAGAGATGGTAAAATGGAAAGATGCTTTGACTGGTCTATGGAAAGGCTCGGATCCTGTTTTAATAAGATCCAGGGGAGCTGTTCGTGTTTTCCCGCAGGAAGAAGACAACCCATTCTGGCTACCGGAGCGACTGACATGGAGAATTCTGACGCCTAGAAATGACTCCCGGATGGATCCCTCGGAAACTACCTCTAGCCCTCGAACTGCCTCTTTGGATTTGGATTCCTAGTACTTCAAAGAATGGGTGGGGGTGGCTCTGTTTGGTGCAGCCCTATGCTGTGGATTAGTGTTCATGCTATGGTTGGTTTACAAACTCAGATCACAACTGAAACGTGACAAGGTTGTTATCACTCAAGCACTTGTGGCCATTATACAAGGGGCCTCCCCTGGAATTTGGTTATCTATGCTCAGGAATTAGTGGATATCTGAGTTCTCTCCTCTTGCACCCCATGGATTTGTGGATCCATTGCACTGGGATGAGAAAGACTCAATGATTCTTTGATCAGCCCTTCTACATCACTGAGGTTTCCTCATTGCACGCGATAGGGTGATCATGATTTCCCCACTAACTCATTTTCTGGCTGGCCTCTTTTATAGAGTTCGCCCTAGGTCGTTTAGCAGTTACTGTCACACAGCACTGCGGTATCCAGAGACGGGCAACTTTCCTCATGCACAGACCAATCTAAGACACGGGGCCTGGTGGCGATAGGGGTACCCTACGACGGATAAGGCTGTGACATAGAGGAACGACCTGAGACAGGAGCCACAGCAGATGGACGTAACTGCAGGGACCTAGACCAGCCTCATACTAGTAAAACAATAAGGGGGAGATGTGGAAAGCCGCAATAACATTCGCCACCACAAGATGGCGCTGGCTTCCAATGCGCCCCACGTGGAAAGCCGGGATAGCATTTGCCATTACAGATGGCGCTGGCTTCCGCCGCGCCATCCCGACTTCCTTTCAGGAAGTTAACTGTGTGTGCATGTGCAAGAGTGACTTCGTGCCAGGTCTTTGCCCACTCCGGGGCGTGCCTATGAGATCATGGGTAAGCGACCAATCAGGTGTGGATGCGCCGCGCTAGGGTGTATATAAGCCGCGCCACGCTGGCGCCCCAGGCCCCCTCTTTAAGATACAATAAACACTTTGCTGCAGAAGGATTCGTGTGTCCACGCGTGTGTTCTTGCTGGCGAGACGATAGCGCGGGACAAGTCACCAAGGATAGATAAGATTGATGAAGCTAAGAATGGCATGCTGATAGGAACCAGATATAGATGTCTCCTGGGAGAAACAGCCAGAGCAGGTCAAATACAGAGGCGATCCTATCAGCAAACCATTGAACTGACAATGGGACCCAAGCTGGAGGAATTGGAGAAAAGATTGAAAGAGCTGAAGGGGCTTGCAACCCCATAAGAACAACAATGCCAAACAACTAGAGCTTCCAGGGGCTAAACCACTATCCAATGTGGGCTGAGCCATGGCTCCAGCTGCATGTGTAGTAGAGGATGGCCTTTTTGAACACCAATGGATGGAGAAGACCTTGGTCCTGCCAAGGTTGGACATCTAGTGTAAGGGAATGTGTGTTTGTGGGGGGGGGCTTAGAAGGGGGGTGTATGGGAGGGGAACACTCTTATAGAAGAAGGGGAGGTGGAGGGGATAGGGGACTTATGGACAGGAAACTAGAAAAGGAAATAAGATTTGAAATGTAAATAAAAAATATTCAATAAAAAAAACTAAAAAAAAATGAGGTACAAATCTAATCAAAGAATTCTCAATAGAGGAATCTCTAATAGCTGGGTGGCTCTCAAATAAATGGTCAGCAGCCTTTCTTTTTCCTCCAGTGTTTGGCATTCTTTCTCTCCTTTTTTTCAGCCTTTTTAAAGAAAAATTATTATATATTTCTTTACTTACATTTCAGAGGTAATTCCTCTTCCTGGTTTTCTGTCCACAAGCCCTCATTTCCTTCCCTCCCCTTCCCCCATACAGGTATTCCCCTATACCTCCCCTTTATTGCGCTCCCCCATATTCACCTACACTGGCAGTTTGTTGGTTACAAAGCAACGCCCCCAAATACAAGGAAATTGACATAACTATGAGACCACTATCGATTAAACCTGAACTTAACAACAATAGAAGCAACAGAAAGTCTACACACTTCTGGAAAGTGATCAACTCTCAGTGATCACTGGATTAGGGAAGAAATAAAGAAAAATGAAAGAATTTAATGAAAATGAAGGCATAACATAACCAATTTATGGAACTCAGTGAAAGCAGTACTAAGAGGAAAATTCATAGTACTCAGAGCCTTCATAAATGAATTAGAGTTTTTATACTACCAAATTTAAAAGTACACCTGAAATTTCAAAGGAAAAAAAAAAAGAAGTGTGTGTGTGTGGGGGGGAGATAGGTGGACTTTCAGAAGTGCAGAAAATTCTGAGACCTCAGTGGAGATGACCACTTCTGCTCACATTCCTGGCCCAAGAAGAACCTGCCTAGTGTTCTCTGGATACAGGAACATAGGAGCAGTCAGCATCCTTCCAGTTTCTGCCTGTCCCTGGATCTGAACTGAACCAGTACCACAGTTCTCTGTACTCAAATCCTGTGGGGAAGAAAGCTTGATGCTCAGAAGTGTGGACAATCCTGAGAGCTCAAGGAAGACTGCCACTTCTCACATTCCTGGCCCAAGAGGAACGTGCCCAGTGCCCTCTTGATACAGGAATATAGGAGCAGTCATTTGCAGGACCCATTCGAGTTCTGTCTGTGCCAAGAACTGAAAGCCAGCCAGCAGGAGGGCCTACATACCTGAATGCAGAGGCAAGACCAACTTTTCTGCTCCAAGCAACCCACCTGGTGTCCTCAGGACACATAAAGGCAGAAGTGATCTGGAATAGGACACTTCTGGTTTCTGCCTGTGCCTGGAACTGAGCTGAACTCCTCCCACATCTTTCTGTACCCAAATTCCAGAGGGGAGAGAACTGAACTCTCAGAAGTGCAGACAGTCCTGAGAGCTCAGGGGAGACTGACACTTCTACTCACATTCCTGGCCCAAGAGGAACCTTCCTAGTGCCCTCTGGATACAGGAACCTAGGAGCAGTCAACGACAGGAATCTTCTGGTTTCTGCCTGCACCAAGAGCTGACAGCCAGTCACCTGGAGCTCTGACACACATGCGAGCAGAGGTGACACACATGCGAGCAGAGGTAAGACCAATTCTTCTGCTCCAGGTGACCTGCTGACTTCAGGTGACACCAACCAAGGAGCATCTCTCTGTTCCCAGATCCAGCTAAAAGAAAACAGCTCTACAAAAGTGCTGACAAACAGGCTTATAGGAGAGTCAAGCCACTCTCAAGACAAGCTAACACCAGAGATAACCTGATGGTGAGAGGCAATGACAGGAACCTAAGCAACAGAATCCAAGACTACTTGGAATCATCAGAGCACAGTTCTCCCGCCAAAGCAATACTGGATATCGAAACACACTGGAGAACAAGATTTGGATTTTAAATCACATCTCATGGTGATGATAGAGAACTTTAGAAGGACATAAATACCTCCATTAAAGAAATACAGGACAACACAGGTAAACAAGTATAAGTCCTTGAAGAGGAAACACATAAATCCCTTAACAAATTGTAGGAAAACAGGAGCAAACAGGTGAAGGAATTGAACAAAACCATCCAGGATGTGAAAATGGAAATAGAAACAGTAAAGGAAGCACAAAGGGAGACAACCCTGGAGATAGAAAACCCAGGGAAGACATTACAAGTCATAGATGCAAGCATCACCAACGGAATACAGGAGATAGAGGAGAGAATTTCAAGGGCAGAAAATATTATAGAATACATCGACACAACCATCAAAGATAATGTAAAACGCCAAAAGATCCTAGACCAAAACATCCAGGAAATCCAGGACACAATGAGAAGATCAAACTTAAGGATAATAGCTATAGAAGAGAGCAAAGACTCCCAACTAAAAGAGCCAGTAAATATCTTCAACAAAATTACAGAAGAAAACTTCACTAACCTAAAGAAAGACATGCCCATAAACATATAAGAAGCCTACAGAACTCCAAATAGATTGGACCAAAAAAAAAATTCCTCCTATCACATTGCAGTGAAAACACCAAATCCATAAAATGAAGAAAGAATGTAAAAAGCAGTAAGGGAAAAAGGTCAAGTAACATAAAGGCATACTTCTCAACAGAGACTATGAATGCCAGGAGATCCTGGGAAGATGTCATACAGACCTTAATAAAACAGAAATGTCAGTCCAGGCTACTATATCCAGCAAAAATCTCAGTTAACATAAATAGAGAAATCGAGATATTCCATGATAAAATGAAATTTACACAAAATTTACATCTTTCTACAAATCCAGCCCTACAAAGGATAATAGATGGAAAACTCCAAAACATGGAGAGAAACTACACCTTAGAAAAAGCAAGAAAGTAATCTTCTTACAACAAATCTAAAAGAAGAGAGCGACACAAACATAATTCTACCACTAACAACAAAAGTAACATGAAACAACAATCACTATTCCTTAATGTCTTAACATCAATGTACTCGATTTCCCAATAAAAAGATATATACTAACAGACAGGATATGTAAACTGGACCCAGCATTTTGCTGCATACAAGAAACACCCCTCAGTGACAAAGACATACACTACCTCAGAGGGAAAGGCTGGGAGACAATTTTCCAAGCACATGGTCTGAAGAAACAAGATGGAATAGCCATTCTAACATCAAATAAAATTGACTTTAAACCAAAAGTCATCAAAAAAGAAAATAATCAAAATTAGGACTAAGGGTTTTGCAACCCCATGAAAAGATCAACAATATATACCAAGAAGATACCCCAGAGCTTCCAGTGACTAAACCACCAACCAAAGAGTACACATAGAGCAACCCATGGCTCCAGTCATATATGTAACAGAGGATGTCCTTGTTGGGCATCAATGGGAGGCTCTTGATCCTGTGCAGGCTTGATGCCCCAGTGTAGGGGAATGTCAGGATGGGGAGGTGGGTGAGAGTGGGTAGGTTGTTGAGGTAGCAGCCTCATAGAAGCAGGGGGTTGAAGAGGGGAGAGCAGATTTCTTGAGGGGAAACCTGGAAAGGAGATAACATTTAAATATAAATTAAAAAGTATCTAATAAAAGAAAAAATGAAGCAAAGAGAACTATACAAAGAATTAACAAAGGCAAGTTATTTGTGAAAATGAACAAAATAGACTAATTCTTAGTCAAACTTAGTAAAATGCAGGGAGACAGTATCCAAATTAGGAAAACCAGAAAGAAAACAACTGAAACTGAGGAAAAAAAATTTTTCCCATCTTTATTAACTTGAGTATTTCTTATTTACATTTCAATTGTTTTCCCCTTCCCCGTTTCCAGGCAAACATCTCCTTAACCCCTCCCGCACCCTTTCTGTATGGGTGTTCCCCTCCCCACCTTCCCCCCATTACCACCCTCCCCCCCAACAATCACGTTCACTGGGGGTTCAATCTTGGCAGGACCAAGGGCTTCCCCTTCCACTGGTGCTCTTACTAGGTTACTCATTGCTACCTATACAGTTGGAGCTCAGGGTCAGTCCATTTAAAGTCTTTGGGTAGTGGCTTAGTCCCTGGAAGCTCTGGTTGCTTGGCATTGTTTTCATATGAGGTTTCAAGCCCCTTCAAGCTCTTTCAGTCCTTTCTAAAATTCCTTCAACGGCGGTCCCGGTCTCAGTTCAGTGGTTTGCTGCTGGCATTCGCCTATGTATTTGCTATATTCTGGGTGTGTCTCTCAGGAGAGATCTACATCCGGTTCCCGTCAGCCTGTACTTCTTTGCTTCATCCATCTTATCAGTTTGATGGCTGTATATGTATGGGCCACATGTGGGCAGGCTCTGAATGTGTGTTCCTTCTGCCTCTGTTCTAAACTTTGCCTCCCTATTCCCTCCCAAGGGTATTCTTGTTCCCCTTTTAAAGAAGGAGTGAAGCATTCGCATTTTGGTCATCCTTCTTGAGTTTCATGTGTTCTGAGCATCTAGGGTAATTCAAGCATTTGGGCTAATAGCCACTTATCAATGAGGGCATACCATGTGTGTTTTTCTGTGATTGGGTTACCTCACTCAGGATGATATTTTCCAGTTCCATCCATTTGCCTATGAATTTCATAAAGTCATTGTTTTTGATAGCTGAATAATATCCCATTGTGTAGATGTACCACATTTTCTGTATCCATTCCTCTGTTGAAGGGCATCTGGGTTCTTTCCAGCTTCTGGCTACTATAATTAAGGCTGCTATGAACATAGTGGAGCACGTGTCTTTTTTATATGTTGGGGGCATCTTTTGGGTATATGCCCAAGAGAGGTATAGCTGGGTCCTCAGGTAGTTCAATATCCAATTTTCAGAGGAACCTTATGACTGATTTCCAGAATGTTTGTACTAGTCTGCAATCCCACCAACAATGGGGTAGTGTTCCTCTTTCTCCACATCCTTGCCAGCATTTGCTGTCACCTGAGTTTATGATCTTAGCCATTCTCACTGGGGTGAGATGAAATTTCAGCGTTTTTTTGATTTGCATTTCCCTTATGACTAAAGGTGTTCAACATTTCTTTAGGTGTTTCTCAGCCATTCAGCATTCCTCAGCTGTGAATTCTTTGTTTAGCTCTGAACCCCATCTTTTAATAGTGTTATTTGTCTCCCTGCAGTCTAACTTCTTGAGTTCTTTGTATATTTTGGATATAAGCCCCCTATCTGTTGTAGGATTGGTAAAGATCTTTTCTCAATCTGTTGGTTGCCGTTTTGTCCTAACAACAGTGTCCTTTGCCTTATAGAAGCTTTGCAGTTTTATGAGATCCCACTTGTCGATTCTTGATCTTAGAGCATAAGCCACTGGTGTTTTGTTCAGGAAATTTTCTCCAGTGCCCATGTGTTCGAGATTCTCCCCCACTTTTTCTTCTGTTAGGTTGAGTGTATCTGGTTTGATGTGGAGATCCTTGGTACAGGGTGATAAGCATGGTTCGATCTGCATTCTTCTACATGCTGTCCTCTAGTTGAACCAGCACCATTTTCTCCATCGGATGGTTTTGGCTCCTTTGTCAAAAATCAAGTGCCCATAGCTGTGTGGGTTCATTTCTGGGTCTTAAATTCTATTCCACTGGTCTATCAGTCTGTCTCTGTACCAATACCATGCAGTTTTTATCACTATTGCTCTGTAATACTGCTTGAGTTCAGGGATAGTGATTCCCCCTGAAGTCCTTTTATTGTTGAGGATAGTTGTAGCTATCCTGGGTTTTTTGTTATTCCAGATGAATTTGCAAATTTTCTGTCCAACTCTCTGAAGAATTGGATTGGTATTTTGATGGGGATTGCATTGAATCTGTAGATTGCTTTTGGTAAAATGCACATTTTTTACTATATTAATCCTGCCAATCCATGAGCATGGGAGATCTTTCCATCCTCTGAGGTCTTCCTCAATTTCTTTCTTCAGAGGCTTGAAGTTCTTATCATACAGATCTTTTCCTTGCTTGGTTAGAGTCACACGGAGGTATTTTATATTATTTGGGAATATTATGAAGGGTGTCGTTTCCCTAATTTCTTTCTCTGTTTGTTTCTCTTTTGTGTAGAGGAAGGTTACTGATTTATTTGAGTTAATTTTATACCCAGCCACTTTGCTGAAGTTGTTTATCAGGTTTAGTAGTTCTCTGGTGAAACTTTTAGGATCACTTAAATATACTATTATATCATCTGCAAATAGTGATATTTTGACTTCTTCTTTTCCGATATGTATCCCCTTGATCTCCTTTTGTTATCTAATTGCTCTGGCTAGAACTTCAAGAACTATATTGAGTAAGTAGGGAGAGAATGGGCAGCCTTGTCTAGTCCCTGATTTTAGTGGGATTGCTTCAAGTTTTTCTCCATTTAGTTTAATGTTAGCGACTGTTTTGCTGTGTATGGCTTTTACTATTTTTACGTATGGGCCTTGAATTCCTGTTCTTTCCAGGACTTTTATCATGAAGGGGTGTTGAATTTTGTCAAATGCTTTCTCAGCATCTAATGAAATGATCATATGGTTTTGTTCTTTCAGTTGGTTTATATAATGGATTACGTTGATGATTTTCCATATATTAAACCATCCCTGCATGCCTGGGATAAAGCCTACTTGATCATGGTCATGATTTTTTTGATTTGCTCTTGGATTCGGTTTGCCAGAATTTTATTGAGTATTTTTGTGTCGATATTCATAAGGGAAATTGGTCTGAAGTTCTCCTTCTTTGTTGGGTCTTTGTGTGGTTTAGGTATAAGAGTAATTTTGGCTTCATAGAAGGAATT
The DNA here is from genome assembly GCF_011064425.1 of Rattus rattus. NCBI lineage: Eukaryota > Metazoa > Chordata > Mammalia > Rodentia > Muridae > Rattus > Rattus rattus. The sequence goes on from NC_046155.1 coordinate 101,933,253, forward strand.
CAGTAGTGCTCCATCTGTTTCAATTTTGTGGAATAGTTTGGATATTATTGGTATGAGGTCTTCTATGAAGGTCTGATAGAATTCTGCACTGAACCCATCTGGACCTGGGATCTTTTTGGTTGGGAGATCTTTAATGACTGCTTCTATTTCTTTAGGAGTTATGGGGTTGTTTAAATGGTTTATCTGTTCCTGATTTAACTTTGGTACCTTGTATCTGTCTAGGAAATTGTCCATTTCCTGCAGATTTTCAAGTTTTGCTGAATATAGGCTTTTGTAGTAAGATCTGACGATTTTTTGAATTTCCTCTGATTCTGTAGTTATGTCTCCTTTTTCATTTCTCATTTTGTTAATTTGGACACACTCTCTTTGTCCTCTCATTAGTCTGGCTAAGGGTTTATCTATCTTGTTGATTTTCTCAAAGAACCAACTTTTGTTTCTGTTTATTCTTTGTATAGTTCTTTTTGTTTCTACCTGGTTGATTTCAGCTCTGAGTTTGATTATTTCCTGCCTTCTACTCCTCCTGGGTGTATTTACTTCTTTTTGTTCTAGAGCTTTTAGGTGTGCTGTAAAGCTGCTGACATATGCTCCGTCCTGTTTCTTTCTGCAGGCACTCAGAGCTATGAGTTTTCCTCTTAGCACAGTTTTCATTGTGTCCCATATGTTTGGGTATGTTGTACCTTCATTTTCATTAAATTCTAAGAAGTCTTTAATTCCTTTCTTTATTTCTTCTTGACAAGGTTATCATTGAGTAGAGCATTGTTCAACTTCCATGTATATGTGGACATTCTTCCCTTATTGGTATAGGAGACCAGCTTTAGCCCATGGTGGTCTGATAGGACACATGGGATTATTTCTCTCTTTCTGTATCTGTTGAGGCCTGTTTTATGACCAATTATATGGTCAATTTTGGAGAAAGTACCATGAGGTGGTGAGAAGAAGGTATATCCTTTAGGATAGAATGTTTTAGGATAAAATGTTCTATAAATATCTGTTAATTCCATTTGGTTCATGACTTCTCTTAGTCTGTCTATGTCTCTGTTTAATTTCTGTTTCCATGATCTGTCCATTGATGAGAGTGGGGTGTTGAAATCTCCTACTATTATTGTGTGAGGTGCAATGTGTGCTTTGAGCTTATTAAGGTTTCTTTTATGTATGTATTTGCCCTTGTATTTGGAGCATAGATATTTAGAATTGAGAGTTCATCTTGGTGAAATTTTCCTTTGATGAATATGAAGGGTCCTTCCTTATCTTTTTTGATGACTTTTAGTTGAAAATCGATTTTATTTGATATTAGAATGGCTACTCCAGCTTGCTTCTTCAGACCATTTGCTTGGAAATTTTTTTCCAGCTTTTCACTCTGAGGTAGTGTCTGTCTTTGTCACTGAGGTGTGTTTCCTGTAGGCAGCAGAATGCAGGGTCCTCGTTGCGTATCCAGTGTGTTAATCTATGTCATTTTATTGGGGAGTTGAGACCATTGATGATGAGAGATATTAAGGAATAGAGATTATTGCTTCCTGTTATATTCATATTTAGATGTGAGATTATGTTTGTGTGCTTTTCTTCTCTTTGTTTTGTTGCCAGGACAATTAGTTTCTTGCTTTTTTAGGGCGTAGCTTGCCTCCTTATTTTGGACTTTACCATTTATTATCCTGTATAGCACTGGATTTGTAGAAAGATATTGTGTAAATTTGGTTTTGTCATGGAATATCTTGGTTTCTCCATCTATGTTAATTGAGAATTTTGCTGAATACAGTAACCTGGGCTGGAATTTGTGTTCTCTTAGGGTCTGTATGACATCTGTCCAGGATCTTCTGACTTTCATAGTCTCTGGAGGGAAGTATGGTGTGATTCAGATAGGTCTCCCTTTATATGTTATTTGACCTTTTTCCTTTACTGTTTTTAATATTCTTTCTTTGTTTTTGCATTTGGTGTTTATTATGTGATGGAAGGAGTTTCTTTTCTGGTCCAATCTATTTGGAGTTCTGTAGGCTTCTTGTATGTTTATGGACATCTCTTTCTTTAGGTTAGGGAGGTTTTCTTCTATGATTTTGTTGAAGATATTTACTGGTCCTTTGAGCTGGGAGTCTTCACTCTCTTCCATACCTATTATATTTAGGTTTGATCTTCTCATTGAGTCCTGGATTTCCTGTATGTTTTGGACCAGGAGCTTTTTCCGTTTTACATTATCTTTGACAGTTGTGTCGATGATTTCTATGGAATCTTCTGCTCCTGAGATTCTCTCTTCCATCTCTTGTATTCTGTTGGTGATGCTTTTATCTGCGGCTCCTTGTCTCTTCCTTTGGTTTTCTATGTCCAGGTTTGTTTCTCTTTGTGCTTTCTTCATTGCTTCTATTTCCATTTTTAATTCCTTCACCTGTTTGATTGTGTTTTCCTGGAATTCTTTCAGGGATTTTTGTGATTCCTCTCTATAGGCTTCTACTTGCTTATTTATGTTTTCCTGCATTTCTCTGAGGGAGTTCTTCATGTCTTCCTTGAAGTCCTCCAGCATCATGATCAAATGTGATTTTAAATCTAGATCTTGCTTTTCTGGTGTGTTTGGATATTCAGTGTTTGCTTTGGTGGGAGAATTGGGCTCCGATGATGCCATGTAGTCTTGGTTTCTGTTGCTTGGTTTTCTGTGCTTGCCTCTCGCCATCAGGTTGTCTCTGGTGTTACCTTGTTCTGCTATTTCTGACAGTGGCTAGACAGTCCTATAGGCCTGTGTGTCAGGAGTGCTATAGACCTGTTTTCCTGTTTTCTTTCAGCCAGTTATGGGAGCAGAGTGTTCTGCTTTCGGGCGTGTAGTCTTTCCTGTCTACTGGTCTTCAGCTGTTCCTGTGGGCCTGTGTCCTGAGTCCACCAGGCAGGTAGCTTGGAGCAGAAAATATGGTCTTACCTGTGGTCCAGTGGCTCAATTTGTTCACGGTGGGCTGCTGTTGAGCTCTCCATGAGGGCAGTAACAAGGAGGGACTGCACTGCCTTTTCCTGGGGCCCCCGTGTACCGGGGTCTCAATGGTATTAAGTGTTTTCCTCTGGAGTCAGAAATGTGGGCAGAGTGTAGTCTCTTCTGGCTTCCCAGGCGTGCTGCCTCTCTGAATGTTTAGCTCTCCCTCCCATGGGATTTGGGTGCAGCGAACTGTTGATCTGGTCCCTTCAGGTCCAGGTGGTATCTGGAGCTGCAGCGGACCTGCTGCTCCAGTGCCCCTATCTTCCGGTTCCCAGAGGCCCTATACAGTTTCCTCTTGGGCCAGGAATGTGGGCAGGGGTGGGCAGTATTGGTGGTCTCTCCCGCTCTGCAGTCTTAGGAGTGCCCACCTGTCTGGGCGGTGAGCTCTCTCTCCCAAGGTTATTTGGGAGCAGTGAGCTGTGGGCCAGGATCAGGGAGGTTGGGGCTCCAGCTAGAAACCGGAAGTGTCCTGTCCCAGAGGAATTTGCCTCTGTGTGTCCTGAGTCCACCAGGCAGATCGCTTGGAGCAGAAAAGTTGGTCTTGCCTGTGGTCCAGCGGCTCAAAACTGAGGAAATTTAAGGAATTATTTGGTCTTTCTTCAAAAGCTTGCACTTCACAAAATAGAAAAATCTAAATGAATGTGATGATTTTCTAGACAAATACCACTTACCAAAATTAAATCAAGATCAGGTAAAGAGCCTTAGTCTCCAATAACTAGTAAACTTGTATGAATCCAGAAAACTGTGTTAAAATAAAATTTTTCATGATTTATTAAACTAATGTTTGCTTAGTAAACTTATAGATACCTATGTGAAGGTAGACAGAAGGTACTTGAGAGAAAAAGATTAACAAATACAAAATATTAGGAAGTACTGATATAGGAGATAAATATAACTAAATACAGTCTGTTGGGATATGCTCAAAATTCAAATGAAGAACTTAGTGCAGTTTTTATGGTAGCCCATGAGCCCTGTGACATGACTTGAAAATCTGAACCAGTTGAAGGCAGTAGAGTTATTTAACACCTTGTGCTGTAGTGTTGACAGTGTAAGTCAGCAAAGCTCATGCATGGGACACTGAGGACTGGAATTACACAGATTTAGCAGATCTTACCCCATCCTAGAGACAGTTCCTAATTAGAGAAGAATAATAAAGACATTAAAGTGTACATAATATGAACACTTTACATCTAAAATTGAAAGTAACCTATATAGTACATTCAAAGTCACTGGAGTGGACTTTGAGAAGAGGATTCAGAGTTCAGGCTTCTTCTTCCCAGTGATGTTGACTATATGGCAGAGGTGGAAGGGGCATCTTATTTGTGAAGCTGTAAAAGTATCCCTGGACATAAAGGATCATAAGCCTGGGAGTCCACAATTCCACAGCCATTCATCACGCAGTATTGCCCACCATACATATAGCATAACTGGATTTGTTTTCCTAGATGTTAATTAATTCTCAAAACCTTGAGTATCCATTGCTCTTTTTGGATGCTAATCCCCAGCTCCAGGTTTTGTCCTATTTGAGGTCTTGCCTTCTATTATGAAGATGAAGATGATTTGGAATACCTGGATTCTATTGGGAAGGGCAGCTGGGGGAAGGGAGTGAAGCTCAGCAGCTGGACAAGTCTGAGGGAAGGTGCTGGGAAGAGAAGTGCTGAGATATCCAGGATGCTTGGACAGGTACTTGCAATGCTGGGAGATGCTGGGAGAAGCTAGCAGTCAGCCAGCATACCCTTGGGTACGTTAATAGGTCCCTCATTTAGACATTAGTCCTGGATTTCCACAGGATCTAAGACCCTAAGGTAGTGATAAATTGCTACCTGATTCCCTTTACTCATTTTACAACTGTCAAGCAGATATGCAAGCATTCTATTTTCTTCAATATTCTATTTATCAGCAACACAGGTAGATTTTAATCTATGCACATCCCCTAAAAGATGTCCTGCTTTAAATTTCTTTTCTCAGTGATGGCTATGTAGAGAACAACTAAAACGAGCATGAAAGAGTTAATCCAATGCATTATTTATTAAGTGACACTCATGAAATAAAAAGTGGGTGGCAATAAATTACAATAGTTTATGTACTTGGATTTCTTCGGATTAAAAAATTGCTCATAATTTTGATATAACATAGGTTGGCCCCAGTATGGAAGACAGTAGATCTTGAAGAAGAAAAAAAAAAAACAGAGCCCCAAAAGAAACATCCTAGGAGAAATGACAACATAAATAAAAATATATGTGACCTGAGATATCCTCTCTTTGTTAAGAGCACTGGCCGCTCCTGCAGAGGACTTTTGTTCATATCCTAGCACAGGTATTGTGGTTATCAACAGTCCATAATTCTGGTTCCAGGGACTCTGACTCCTGCCTCTGATTTCTGTGGCACCAGGTGTGTATTTGGTGCACAGACATGAATGCACGCTAACCATGCACCCAAATAAAGTAACTTAAAAAAAGATAATTTAAAGAAACTAAACATCTAGTCTTAGAGAATAACCTCATTTCACCAGTATCACACCAGAGCGAGGAATTCCTGGCAGAGGACATACCAAGTGAGAGTGAGTGGAAGATGAGCATCTGAAAACACTTCCTTAAGAGAACAACACTTTCAAGTGATGCCCAAGTACAAAACAGCTTTTAAGCCCCACTGAAGCCACTGGATTTTATTGTAATTCTGAAACAAAAAATAAATTAGGGAGGTCAGATTATCATGACTGCACACAAGAACAATAGTTCTCAGGACTGAAGAGATTAAAAGTACTTTACTGTTCTTCTGGAGGACCCAGTTTCAATTTCTAGCACCTAATGATGGCTCAAAACTGTCTTAAACTGACCTCTATGTGGCACAAGGTATTAATAAGTTCCACAAACATACATGCATGCAAAACTCTCACATACATAAAATAAATAATTTTATAAAAATTAAAATAAAATAACAAGTGAAATGCATGCATTTTGTATGGAGTCATCTGGAATCACGTAATTAGTATCAAATACTTTGAATATGAACATGGCAAGGGAATACCAAAAGCATAACATAAACACATCATAACAAGGAAACAAAGTACAGAATGAGGCCTTCTCTAGTCTACATATTAAATACCACATGTGCCCAAATTTGCTACTATTTGCCTGTCTAATTAGATAGCTCATCATCTTTGACTCTGTCTGCCGATATCTTTTTCATTTAAGCCAGGTATTTAGAGCATATCCAAAATCCATTGTTCTATCCAGTGCAAAACTCTTTATAACAAATCTTACTCTAAGGAAAAAAGTGATCTAACAAACACACATGCTTCCTACTCATTATGCAAGTGTGGTAGTTATTCCAGATATTAGATCTATAGAAATGTAAAACAATGAAGAAATTATAAACACAAAAATAAAAACTATCTGATTTTTGAGGACCTCTTATTTTATCTGTGAACTATCGGCATAATGTTTAATTTTATTTTATAATTTGTTATATGTGTGTCTGACATAAGCTATACCAGATATGATGTTGAAAAGAAGAAACTACAATTAAATGTTAACTGATACTTAAATTTTCATTGCCTAATTAGTCCTCAATTCACAAGGATACAAATAATGACTTATATTTAATCATCCGTACAGTGGTGCTGAATGTGATTAAATATTATAAAACAAATGACTACCTCCAATTGTAAAATGATTTATGTGCATTTACATGAAGTTCATACGTAATGGTGTCAGTTTCCCTTCATTCTTTTACCTAGGATTTCAAGTGTTTAGCTTGTAGAGTTACCTTTTGAAAAGCTTTCATTATTAAAACTTTAATTTGTACAGAAATAGGAGTCTTTTATATCAAATTATGATCAAATCTAATTAGAATTGTATTAATTACATCTATAACAGATAGCGAATTAATTAAGAAGCAGTCAAAGTTTTACCATGTGTGAGAGGAAATTTAAACTAAGACTTAGTCCCTGTTCCAAGGGAGCCAGATTAAACATTTATCAGGAGGTTTAGGTTGCCATAGCTCAGTTGGTTAAGTGCTTGTTGCACAAATATGAATTCAACCCTTTAGAATCTATGTGAAAAACTTAGTGTAATGGCACATGTTTTAGCTCGAGGGCTGGAAAGGTGAATGAAGACTTACTTGCCACAACAATCTAATTGTGAGCACCAGGCCATAAGAAACCACACTCAAATAAACAAAGAAAAACAAAACCTAAGTTAAAAAGTAAAATAAATCTTGACCTCTGGCTTTCACATGCAATTGCAAACAAAAACATACACATCCTCTCTCTGTCTCTGTCTGTCTCTCTCTCTCACGCACACGTGCATACGCACATGCGCGCGCGCACTTATAAACACACACACACACACACACAGAGAGAGAGAGAGCGAGAGAGAGGGAGAGGGAGAGAGAGAGAGAGAGAGAGAGAGAGAGAGAGAGAGAGAGAGAGAACCTGCAAAGCAAAAAATCAAAGGGTGTTGAGGAGATTAGCTATTTGAAACAAAAGTAAAGAAATGAAAAATCAAGAAGAATAATTACAATACAAAATTTTGGACACTTGATCACGAATTTGTTTGGTCTTCACACCATAAACAATAGGATTCAGCAAAGGTGGGACAAGTAGGTAAAGGTTGGACAGGAGAATGTGAATGTAGGATGGAATGTGAAAGCCAAACCTATGTGTAAAGAAAGAGAAGAAGGCCAGAAGGTAAAACTCCAAGAAGACACAAATGTGGGCAATGCATGTGTTAAAGGCTTTGAGTCTTGCTTCCTTTTGAGGGAGCCTGAAGACAGTTATAAATATTCTAATGTAGGAGAGTGTGATGAAAATGATGTCCAGTCCAAGTATACTGAAGGCCACAAAGAGACCATAGATCTTGTTGACACGGACATCTTCTGCTGCCAGCTTCACAATGGCCATGTGCTCGCAGTATGAGTGGGACACAACAGTGGTCCAGTAGAGTCTCAACCTGCATTTGATGAGAATGAGACATGGAGCTACAAACAGGGCTGCTCTGAGTGTGACTCCAACTGCTATCTGAGTGAGGAGTCTCTGGGTAAAGATGGATGCATGTCTTAGAGGATCACAGATGGCCACATAGCGGTCCATGGCCATGGCAAACAAGATGCCGGACTCAATACATTGGAATGTGTGTATCAGCCACATCTGTAAGAGGCAGGCATCAAAGTATATGGTTGGAAGGTGAAACCAGAATATCCCTAGCATTTTCGGTAAGATGCACGTACTGAGAGCAATGTCTGTTGCTCCAAGCATTGCTAGGAAGAGGTACATGGGCTCATGGAGGCTTCGCTCAACTTTGATGACAACTAGAAGCAGAGAATTCCCCAAAAGTGCAATGATGTACATGACACAGAAAGGAATCCCAATCCAGAACTGCACAGACTCCAAGCCTGGGATCCCAGTCAGAGTCAGCACTGAAGGCCTGAAGATGGTGTTGTTGGGATGAGGCATGCTGCCTCAGCCTGCAGGCATATGGCTTCTCAACTAGACTGGAGCTGGTGCTGGGGATGCTCCTTCTGTGCTCTGCCCTCACCTAAATTCACACAATCAGAGATGAAATGGGATTTCATATGGCATTTTTCAGATACAGAATCTTACTGATAAGACTCTTTTATGTAGAACTGAGAATGTCTATATATCTTTTCTATGTGTGAATATTTTATTTCTTCTCTTTCTGTGTCTATCTCAATCTATCTCATCACAGACATACACCATAAATATACACAGCAGACGAAAAACTTTCCAAATAAAAACCATTTTACATATATTATATAACGAAGACATATTACTGTGTGCTTATGAAAAATATTCAATTGAAAGTGAGAAATGTTTGCCGGATATCTATATCTATGTCTATGTCTGTGTCTGTGTCTATGTCTATGTCTATGTCTATGTCTATATCTATACACATACACACTCTTTTTATATACATATGTACATATATATGTATATCTATGTATGTAAATATTTGTTTTTATGTCCTGGACAAGATGCATTTCTCCATTTACAAAAGGTGTGAGAAAAAAGTGCCATGAAATGTACAACCACTCTTTCCATAGTATCAATAAGCACTGAGTAACTAATGAATAGTGAATAAGTTACTGTACCTTAGTATTTCATAACATGAATATTCTCCTGTTTCTTCTGTCCCTTCTCTAAGTGTCTTCTTTTTCCTAACCTTCTTCTGCATATTCATGTATATATAAATATATATGAACATATTATATATGTATATTCTCAATGATATATGCTTTTTATTAATGATTGTGATTTTTATACTGCACTCCCATTTATTTGTTTCAATATGATAAATAAATTGTCTTTAAATTTTAGTATAGTTCTACATAAAAAAGTAGGATAAAAATTTTTTTCTTAAAATGATAACTGTATTGAGGAAATATAAGTGGGGAATGTGTTAATTAAGATTCAACAACTTAAATAAACTAAACTACTAATAAAGGTAATATTAGTATTACATATGTCATTACTTCAATTATTCTTACATACTTTTAGTGTTTGGGGATTTTATTTTTTAATTTTTCTTCATATACAAAATAAAACATTTATTGATATTTTCTTGCATTTCTCTTATAGTTTTCCTAACATATTTGTTTATTATTTAGCCCACAGCTCAATCATCTTCTCTATTAATTCTCTTTTTCTTTAATCAAAAGTTAAATTGTTTAGTGTTTCTACAATTGCTCATTAAGGGAATATTTAATGATTCTAATCTTTTAAAAAATACTAGGTTAATTGTAGTTTATTTTTCCATCAGTTGGTTAAGTTTTGGAAATGTTTGTGTGTGTACATATATATATTATATATATATACATATATATACATATATATGTATGTTAATGTAGCTCAACTTCCTTATACGTTGTGCACATGCAGGGAGGACTGGAGGCTAGGATTAGGAAAAGGAAACAACCAATCTCAAAAGTGCTAAAGTTCTTGGTTTCCTTTTGTGTAAGCATTGTGGGTTTTTACTACCACTTGCTGCTCTTCTAATGACCAAAAGTGACTTACATACCTGTTTCCATAATGCCTACAAGAAAAGATAGGAGAAATATCTTCTAGACTGAGAAAAATCAGCATTTCCTGTTAACACTCTGCACATCTCTGGAAAATGCTATGGAAATCTTTCCTTCCTTTACATACTGTCTAGTGTGAGCTGAACTATAATTAGAAGTCACGTCATATGTGCTGGTGCAATTCCCACAGCGTCTTCACACATTACCTTAATGTTTCTTTGGGAAGTTCAGATGCTCACATGGGAACACAACCATGTTTAATTTTCCAACCTCTTTGTACGAATTCACATATTAATGACATCGTAGGCAACTAAAGAACATGATTCATTTTTAGCATCCAAGCAAAGAGTATGGTACAATCTCCTGGGATGGATGAGTGGCCTGTCTTAGTACTTATACTGATCTTACACTTCTGAAGTGCTACAGTGATTTTTACAGGTACTCTTCACTCAATCCTTGGTGATTCCTGTAGTGTCCTTATCAGTTTTCAAAAGTAAACTTCAGTCTTAGCAAAATTGGGCAAAACTTTCTACAGATAACATTAAAAAGCCACAAAATAATTTTTGTATTCAAAAGGACTTGTAAGATTTAATACATCAACACCAGGAGTAATCTGGTCTATTTCTAATACCACAATGCCTATACATTCAGGAATTCTCAATTTAACTTTACAAAGCTGAGAATGACTTTGACAACAGCTGTCTAAATATTACTGAGACAGAGTTAAGTCTTTTTGCTTGTGCAAAACGTACTCCCAATCACTTCTAGTAAACATCTCTGGTGGTCATGTGTATTGACTGACGTGTAACAAATTAACTTTTCCAAATGTGCTGGCTCATGTTATACAGGCATTTACACTGCATAAACAATCAATAAGTGAAAATTTTCACAACAGCATCTCCCTGAATTGCAATCCTCTTATATTCTTCAATATGCATATTTAAAGCTATGTTTATTATGATGTTCTGAAGCATAAAAGTTTGGGGAATATAGCAGTTAACATCATACATAGAAAAGGTTTTCAAAATATGAATAGTTCATTCTAATTTCTGAAGGAACATTTCCACAAAATGAATAGTTATTATCACCTGTTTAAAATTAATACTGTGAATATGGATCTCTAAACTCATTGTAATTTTCTTAAAAGCCAAGTCCTAATGAACAGGTAATTATCACGTATCTATTTTTCTGTATTTCTGATAACCAAAGTGATCTTGACAACTGTAAACATTCAGAGAAAAATATAGACATTATCCATTCTTTAGGTCTTGTTTTGCTAATAAAATGAGAATACGTTCTTGAATTTGAAACTTTTTATTACTGTAACTTTCGAATCTGCCTCAGAATATCATAAGGAACTTAGCTTTAAAGATGCAGATTGGTGAATATAAAAGGTCTACAATTCAGGGAAATGCTGTTGTGCAAAATAACCCAGCCTTGACATGACTATGGATGAAAGTCTTCCCTAAACCCTGTAAGACAGGAGTGTAGCAATGTATAAAGGTGCTCAACTGTGAAGGAAGTGCAGCAGAACAGGCCTGATTCCAGAGTGCTTTTCATTCCCATTAATTTTAAATACTTTTTTTCATGCTAACCATAATTACTGATACCAACTGAAAAAAGAAATGACTGATATTCTTAGATTGAGATTCTCTATGGAGTTTGAGCATTAGTTTTAAAGGGGAAACAGTGCTAGAATTAAAGAATGAATGCAATTGTAGAAGTTTGAAGACTGACTTTCCTCCATTTTGATAAACTATTGTATTTCTTAAGGAGTCAAAGCATCTAATAGAAAGTGTGATTGTTCTTTAATTTTAAAAGTACTTTTATTAATTTTTTGAGGGTCTGATATATTGTATTTTGGTCTTATTTATTTACCTCCTCCATCCTCTCCAGATAGATACGCCACCATTATTCTATACCCATCCAACTTTGTGTTTTTATCTTTAAAAGCTCATCTAATCCCTTTAGTTCTTACCATTACCTTTAGGTATGTGGCTCCTCTCTCTCTCTCTGTCTGTCTGTCTCTCTCTCTTTTTATTTTATTTTGTTCTATTAATTTGTTTCATTTTAATTTATTTACATAACACTCCAATCCCATCTACTTCCTTTCCTCCCAGTCTTTTTCTCTTAATTCTTGTCCCTCTACTCTACTTAACCTTCCTCCTTAGAGAGGGGGAGATTTCCCATGGATATCAACTTGCCTTGTCACATCGATTTTCCCTAGCACCAGGCATATCTGCTAATCAGGCTAGACAAGGCATCCCAGTTAGGGGAAAGAGATACAAATGTAGGTAGCAGTCAGAAATACCTCCTACCCCTGAAGTCAGGGGACCTGCTAGAGGCCAGAACCAGCATTCTGGCTCTCTCTGGAAGGTAGCAAAGGGGAAAGAGCTTGTTCCTTTGAGATATAATGTTTGCTTTTAATATTATAATAATAACATTTACCTAGCTTGATTCCACATTACTTTGCAGTGGTAGCTGGTCCACCTCACATCTTCTGAGGCCAGAAACCATAGTCTCTGGCATTTAGCACCTCTTGGTAAAACAGCAGGGAATTAAGTAAAATAGCCTTTTTTCTTATTGTCACATGAACTTCATGGCTGGGCTGGGAGTTTATACAACTCCCAGTTTGCAAGAGAAAGTTGGAGGAAGAAAATAGAGGAACAATTTGAAAAGCGATTTTTATCTTTATTTCCAGGTTCCTTTTTATAATTTCTCTTCAAAAAATTCTCTCTCCTTCTCCTCCTATTCTTGCTTTCTCACCCTGCTTTGATGTAATAATGTCATCATTGTAATAATACTAGTTTTTCATACCTTTTCTAGGAAATAAGATCGTATGGTTTTTTCCAAGCATTTTTTATTGGATATTTTATTAAATATCCAATTTTACTAAATTTTATTATTTTTTTAATTGGATAACTTTTTATTTACATTTCAAATGTCATACCTTTTCCATGTCTTCCATCCATAAACCCCCTATCCCACATCTCCTCCTTCTTCTTCTATGAGGGTGTTCCCCCTCCCTAACAATCCACCCCACCCCATATCATTGCCCTGACATTCCCATTCCCCTACACGGGGGTAGGGGTGGGGATCCAGCCTGACAGTACCAAGGGCTCCTCCCATTGGTACCCAACAAGGCCACCCTCTGAGATACATGCAGCTGGAGCCATGGTCCATGTGTATGTACTCTTTGGGTAGTGGTTCAGTCCCTGTAAGCTCTGATTTGTTGGTATTGTTGTCCTCGTGGGCTTGTAAGCCCCTTCAGCTCCTTCAGTCCTTTCTCTAACTCTTCAAATGGGACGCCATTCTCAATTCAATGGTTTGCTGAGAGCATTCGCCTCTGTATTTGTCAGGCTCTGGCAGAGCCTCTCAGGAGACAGCTTTATCAGGCTACTGTCAGCATGCACTTCTTGGCATCAGTAATATTGTCTGGGTTTGGTGGCTGTATGTATATGGGTTGGATCCCCAGGTGGGGCAGGCTCTGAATGACCATTTCTACAGTCTCTGCTCCAAACTTTGTCTCCATATCACCTCCTATGAATATTTTTGTTCTACCTTTTAAGATGGATTGAAGTGTCTGCACTTTGGTCGTCCTTCTTCTTAAGCTTCCTGTGGTCTGTAGATTGTACCTTGGGTAATCTGAACTTTTGTGATTGGGTTACCTCACCCAGGATGATATTTTCTGGTTTCATCGATTTGCCTATGGATTTCAAGAAGTCATTTTTTTTGACAGCTGAGTAGTACTCCATTGTGTAGATATAGTGTATTTTCTGTATCCATTCCTCTGTTGAAGGACATCTGGGTTCTTTTCAGATTCTGGCTCTTATAAATAAGGCTGCTATGAACATAGTCTAGCATATATTCTTTTTATATGTTCAAGCATCTTTTGAGTATATGCCTAGGAATAGTATAGCTGGGTCCTCAGGTTGTACTATGTTCAATTTTCTGAGGAACCTCCAGACTGATTTCCAGAATGGTTGTACCAACTTGCAATCCCAACAAAAATGGAGGAGCGTTTCTGTTTCTCCATATCCTCGCCAGCATCTGTTGTTACCTGAGTTTTGATCTTAGCCATTCTGACTGGTCTGAGGTGGAATCTCAGGGTTGTTTTGATTTGCATTTTCCAGATGACTAAGGATGTTGAACATTTCTTTAGGTACTTCTCAACCATTTGATATTTCTCAGCTGAGAATTCTTCTTTTAGCTCTGTACCCCAATTTTCAAAAGAGTTTTTTGACTCTCTGGAGTCTAACTTTTTGAGTTGCTTGTATATATTGGATATTAATCCTCTATCAAATGTAGGATTGGTAAAGATATTTTCCCAATCTGTTGGTTGCCATTTTGTCATAATCACAGCGTCCTTTGCCTTACAGAAGCTTTCCAATTATATGAAGTCCTATTTGTTGATTCTTGATCTTAGAGCATAAGCCATTGCTGTTCTGTTCAGGAAATTTTTCCCAGTGCCCATGTGTTCAATGCTCTTCCCCACTTTTTCTTCTATTAGTTTGAATGTATTTGGTTTTTGTGGAGGTCCTTGATACACTTGGACTTATACTTTTTACAGGACAACAAGAATGGATCGATTTGCATTCTTCTACATGCTGACCTCTAGTTGAACCAGCACCATTTGTTGAAAATGCTTTCTTTTTTTTCCGTTAGATGATTTTAGTTTCTTTGCCAAAAATCAAGTGACCAGAGAAGTGTGGGTACATTTCTGGATCTTCAATTCTATTCCACCGATCTACCTGCCTGTCTTTGTTCCAACCCTGTACAGTTTTTTATCATTATTGCTCTGAAATACAGTTTGAGGTCAGGGATGGTGATTCCCCCAGAAGTTCTTTTATTGTTGAGAATAGTTTTCGCTATCTTGGGTTTTTTGGTTTTACAAATGAATCTGCAAATTGCACTTTCCCATTCTATGAAGAATTGAGTTGGGATATTGATGGGGATTTTACTGAATTTGTAGATTGATTTTGTCAAAATGGCCATTTTTTACTATATTAATCCTGCAATCCATGAACATGGAAGATCTTTCCATCTTCTGAGATCTTCTTCAATTTTTTTCTTCAGAGACTTGACGTTCTTGTCATACAAATTTTTTACTTGCTTGGTTAGAGTCACACTGGGGTATTTTATGTTACTTCTAACTATTGTGAAGTGTGTCCTTTTCCTAATTTCTTTATCAACTTCTTTATTCTTTGAGTAGAGGAAGGCTACTGATTTGTTTGAATAATTTTATATCCAGCCACTTTGCTGAAGTTGTTTATCAGGCTTGGTAGTACTCTGGTGGAAATTGTGGAGTCACTAAAGTATACTATTATTTCATCTGCAAATAGTGATGTTTTGACTTCTTCCTTTCCAGTTTGTATCCCTTTGACATACGTTTGTTGTCTGATTGCTCTGGCTAGGACTTTGAGTCTATATTGAATACTTAGGAAGAGAGTGGGCAACCTTGTCTAGTCCCCTGATTTTAGTTGGATTGCCAAGCATTTTTTAAAACAAAGGCTCACTAAAGGTCAGTCATAAGTTGAATAAGAAGTTTACAACAAAATATTTACATGTTTCCATTAAGATTAGTTATATAGCTAGAACTCCATTATCTGTCATTAGTTCTACAAGTCATTTAAAGTTAAAATTTATTATTTTTGTGACTAAGTTATCATCGAAGTTTTGCATAGATAAACCCAGTCAATATTTTATCTTTTGTCCTTGCTCCCACAATAAATCATGTTTTTCTGTATGGCCTTTGGTTAATTGTTTTACAACCTTTCAGCATGTGTTCTACATTTTATATGCCTGATTTCTATCTCAGAAACAATTAACTTATAACCCTTGAGGAATGGCTGAGTTCTCATTGCAGTTTTCCCATCAAAGAAGGCTGATTCCAGTGACCAGCCTATCTATTTTTATGGCAATTTGTATTTTATTGCTATTGCTCTGTAATATAGCTTTAAATCAGGGATGGGGATGCTGCCAGAAATTCTTATATTGTATATGATTGTTTTTTGTTTTTTGTTTTTGTTTTGTTTTGTTTTAGATATTCTGTTTGCTTGTTTATTTGTTTTTGTTTTTTCTAATGAAACTTAGTCTTTTTCTTACAAAGTCTGTAAAAATTTATGTTGGAATTTTGATAGAAATTGTGTTTAATATTTAGATTGCTTTCACGTGATGGCCATTGTCTATGTGTTAATCCTACTGATTCAAGAGCATAGGAGATTTTTCATCTTATGATTTATTTTTTCAAAGATTTGAAGTCCTTGTAATACAGGTTTTTCATTTTTTTTTTTTGCAGTACATGTCAATTACTATAGAGACCATGAATGGTCAAGAGATAGAGAATAAAGAAATCATGGACTGTGGACTTCTCAGCATTAAATGGGACATCTATATTGCACTCCTTCACCAAGGCTCAGGCATGGTCATGAAAGAGGAGGAGGAAATATTGCAAGGTACTGGTCATGAGCAGTAAAACTGTATTTGTTAGGCATGACAGGACCACTCCAGTATGAACTCACAATGGTTGAGACTACTTTTGTAAGACCTGCACAAAATAAAGCCACTGAGATTTCAAACATGTCTAAGTGGGAGTCAATTTCTTTCAGAGATGTGATATGAGAGGCCATGTTCTAAAAGATTGTCTTACATCAATACACACACAGATAGCACTAAATAAAATCCACTGATTTAAAAACTGAGCCTATGAGTTGATAAGGGAAGGAATGCTATATGGGGAGAACTGAGGGAGAGAAGATAAAGACATAAATTTTATTAGAACAACTTATACGTAAAAATTCCCAAACAGAATAAAATATATAATAAAAAATTCCAGAACCAACTTGGCTTATTCTTAGTCTTTTCACAGACTTGCCCAGAGACCACATTTCAGTTATGTGATTTGTCTCAATAGACAGTAAAGTTTGTGCTCAGGAGAATGCAAACTATACCATATCTGTGAAGTGTGCAGGGTTAACATGGCTGTGCTGAGGGACATTGCATTGCTGTGTGCTTCGGGCTGTCCAAATCCTCTTTACCTTAATATTACATCTCCCAAGAGGCTCATTTACCTCTGAATCTGGTGGATCCCCTGAGCATCGAGCTCACACATTAGCAGCATTGCCAGCAGCATGATAATGTGATCTCACCTGCAAGAAATAACCTGGTCTCATAGAATAGAGGACAATATTAGAGATAAGGAGATAAAAATCAAATAGGGAAAGGAAAATCCATATAGATTCTAGTTGAACTACATATCTAGATGAAGCAAATAAGAATTTAATTAAATTGATTTGGTAGTGAAGACACAATTATGGAATAATTTTGCTCAAGGAAGAATATTGGCCATTTTGTGCAGGAACATATCTACTGTGCAAATAATTGTAGAAATAATTTGTACCAAAATCAAGTCCATTGAGGAAATTGAAATGAATGGATATTTAAACATCTTTGAGTAGATCATCATCTGTGGAAAGACAAGTGGTTTAGGCACAAGGTGGAAAAATATCTCAAATGCTTATGAGACTGAAGAACATGTCAGAACTTCTTATGTGTAAGAAATTATTTTCTCTTTATTGGAATTATATAGATGTTCTTTGTACCTAATTCTTTAATCTCTAATGAATGAGACTAACACCAGAAACAAAGTTGAGAACACTTGCAGAATCACAAAAAGAGTATGATTGGTGAAATGTTGGCGTTAAGTCAAATTTGGAGTATCTGAATGTGTGTTTTCATAACAAATAAGATAAAATAGGCAGTATTTAAAAGAAAGCTGCATCAAAGTTCCACAGTCTTTCATGTGAGTCATCTGCTCTCAAGGTATGAGTTCTAAGCAACGGACTGTGCCCAAGGCTTCAAAAACAAGTCATTCTACTGCTCAGGTGCTCTGAAATAACTCAGTATTTTCTGAGTCTATAAAGATGATAATTCTGTCACCAGTAGTTAGATGTTAGAGTAGTCCTGAAAACTGCCTGTCTGCTAAAGATTATCCTGCAGGGAATTTTACTCCATGTGAGCCTGGGAGAGAGATGCCATCTATGGGCTACAGGGATAAGTAGTTCTCAGTCCTAATTTTGTAGGCAATTTCATGCTTTCTATGAAGTTTTTTGTAGAGGCACTAAATTTTCTTTTCTTTCTTTTTTTTTAGGCAGTCTTAATGAAAGTAAACTTACCTAAAACAAAAGCAGTAAGATTTTAATAGCTAGAAAGAATTTTATTTATACCCTTTAGAAAAAAACCCTTGCTAAATTCAAAGTAATCTTAGAGTTATAACTTTCTGATTAACATGATTTCTTGTAAAGGTTCATTCTTTGATACTTAGATAACTAAAGTAAAACTTTGCTTAATGCCTTTTCCAAGATAAGTCATTTCGAGGCTTACAAATAACAGATATTTGTATAATATATAAAACTCTTCTGGAATTGAAAGTTTAGTGCTTACATTTTCACCTTAACTTATTATTCCTAAGGCTGTAATTTTTATTGGTACATGGTAATTTCAGCTCTACATTACAGCTGAATTAATAAATTCTTACAAGTAGGTAAGAATATAAGCTGTGATTTTTGCCCAATACCAGAAAAAATGTGGTTTATGATTAAGAACATTTTAGAAATACATTTGCATCACTTCACAATAGCAGTTTTAAAAGATAAGTAATATAAAATATTTTGTCACTTCAGAAGTCTGACTTAAAGACTTAGGAAGAGAGACTTAGCAAAGGAATATGTGAATAAAACTATGCTATGAAAGGTGTGGATAATAGTCCAAATTTTGTTGCTAGGTTGAAACTAGACTCCAAGAAGAATGATTCAGGATAATTGTTAAACCTGAAGGTTATAGTGAGAGGAGAAATACCAAGAAACCAGGCTTGGTGTTGATATGAAAACCCTGAATTGCTGAGTCTTTCATCCTTCCCCTCACACTAGGCAGGGTGGGACCCTGGATTAGAGGAAAGGTTAAGTCTACAGAGCTATGGCTCTCTAAGTAGAATGGATGTATTTCCATAACATAGGCTTACAAGTAACACGTTGAAATAGTTAACTGTGTATTCTATTTCGTCATTTTTGTCATTTTCTGTGTATTCCCCTGTCCATCAAGCCATTCTTTTAAGGACTTAAATTTGGCAAAAGAAATGATAGGGCAGCATTGTTAACAAATATCTATAAAATTTCCCAAATAGGACAGTTTCAAGTGCCAGAGTCTTTATATAAGTAAGGTTGTGTGTAACTGATTTTAGGTGTACAGCAATTATTCCATTAAGCTATCTCTCTTTTGCAACCTTCCAGGAAAAATCAACTTTGAAATGACCAACCTGACTTGGTTTTCCTCATTTGTGTTAGAAGCCCCTTTCCATCAACCTCTTTTGTTCCAAGATTTTTTTTTCTATTTATGTATTAAAGAATCCGAGATTTTGAAGTGGGAAAAAATGTATTATTTTCCTGTTGTCAATATGAAATATGCATGCTTTTATTTTTTAAATATTGATAGAGGATTTATGTTTAAAATGTATGTTCTTTGTTCTTATTAGATCATATTGGAATGTCTATGTATTTAGTTATATTAAAAATAAAATTATAATTTTACAGTGACAAAATATTTTAGCATCTGCTAAATAAAGTGTATTTTGAGTATTTTCATATCAATTTCTGTTTTGTTTCATATCTTGAGAAGAAAATGGCCATTGCCAATGAAAATATACACTATTTTATTACAGATATACTACTGCAGAAGGAAAATGACTAAAATTGAAGTAAGCTTTCAACCTTAGAAAAAGTAATGAATAAATGTATTTTCTTTTCAGAATGAAATGCTGACTCTTAAAGCCAAAGACATTTATTTTAGTATTTTCAGAGGTTTGGTAGAGTCAGAATTTCAGTGAAAGTATTTTCAAGTTATCCTAGACCATGGAAGAATTTATAATGTTATTTTCTATTTATAGAATATTACCCTTGGTATTTTCTACTAAACATACAGCATATTGGGTTTTAAAATGGCAGGAAATGCTACGTGTCAACACATTGCATCTTTCTTCCTGGTTGGTATACCTGGACTGGAAAATTTTCACTGCTGGATTGGCATCCTTGTTTGTCTCCTATTTGTCCTGACTCTGCTGGGGAACAGCATAATCATTGCTACTATCAAGTTAGAGCCAAGTCTCCACCAGCCCATGTATTTCTTCCTTTGCATGCTGGCAATGAATGACATGTGTCTTTCCTCTTCTGCAGCTCTGAAGATGCTTGGCATCTTCTGGTTTGATGCACATTGGATCAACTTTGATGCCTGTCTAACTCAAATGTATTTTATCCACACTCTGTGCATCATGGAATCAGCCATCCTAGTTGCCATGGCATTTGATCGCTTTGTGGCCATTTGTGTCCCTCTTCATTATGCATCAATCCTGACAACATCTATGGTGACTAAACTAGGTCTTGTTTGCCTAATCAGAGGTGTGCTATTGATTTTGCCATGTCCTTTTCTCATTAAGAGGCTGCCTTACTATACAAAATATGTCATCCCTCATGCCTACTGTGAACACATGGCTGTGGTGAAATTGGCAAGTGGCAACACTCTCATTAACAGAGCATATGGAATCTCTGTGGCCCTTTCAGTTATTATAGTGGATATAGGACTGATAGGGACATCCTATGTAAAAATCCTCCAGTCAGTGTTTTGGCTCTCTTCCCAGAATGCTCGCTCTAAAGCCCTGGGTACATGTGCTGCACATGTCTGCACTATCCTTGTTTCCTATACACCTGCACTGTTTAGCTTCCTAACTCACCGCATTGGCAAGAATGTACCTCCAAGTGTTCACATCAGTATTGCCAGTGTGTACCTTTTAGTACCTTCCGCAGTTAATCCGGTAGTGTATGGTGTCAAGACCAAACAGATTCGTGATAGAGTGATAGATCTTTTCTTTACACACAAGAAGTTCCCTGAAAAGTAAAACATTTCCACAGAACTAGTTTTAGCAGATTCTGTTCTATGCAGTCAGGGCACATTAAAAACAGGCAACTTCTGCTTTTAAAACTTTATTGTTTTAACTAATATTTCTGTAGGACATATCTTATGCTACAATGCACTGGTGTATTTACTCAATTTTATTTTATTCAAAATACTTATAGAAGTATATCACTTACATAAATAATGTAACAGGTTTTAAAATTTTAGCTCAAATTTATTTAAAACTAAACTTTGCAGACTACCTTTATATCTGACCATCTCTATAGTAACAATCAGCTCTCTATGAGAGCTTTCCTGACAAAATACGTGCAGTATTTCATTTTTTATTTCCATTATATAATATGTATTTTAATCATTACTCCTATCCTTAAAGCCCAAAAATCCAGTTAGAAAAATATCTAAAGCTAATTATGTTCCTTAAATTTAGCAGAAAAAAATATATTATAAAGTTGGAATGACTTGAGACAGTCCTGAAGGTGAATATTTTGTTGAATAATTGTTACAAGTGGGTTTCTGATGTAAGGAAATGTAGGCTCCAAAAATGTGGATCTGTGTTTTGTTATAAATAAAATCAAAATAGTCTAATAGTTGTGAAATGCTTAATTTTCCTTATTTTTATTTAGATTAAAACATCATTCAGAGCATTCTACAGTCACAAGACTGTAGGTAATGGGAAAGCGATATGAAGAATGGACTTCGTAAAGGGTGAAAGGAGGGTCTCCATCATATGGTACCTCCTCTCCCTGTGCTATAGTGTACTGGTATTTGACAGTGGACTTCACGATTTTTATCTGAATGATAATAATTCCAGGGCAGCCATTATATAATTTAAAAGTAAAATGGAAAACAAATGCTAAAATATTTCAAAATATATAAGAAAAAATCTAGAAAACACTATAGAGGATGGGGAAAGTAATAAATTGGAATGTAGAGTCTTGTTTCAAAAAGGCTAATAGTTATCTAAAGGAAAATCGCAGTAAAAAGTGAATTGTCTAAATATACCTGAAACCAC
This sequence comes from Rattus rattus, assembly GCF_011064425.1. Lineage (NCBI taxonomy): Eukaryota > Metazoa > Chordata > Mammalia > Rodentia > Muridae > Rattus > Rattus rattus. Next base: position 101,955,212 of record NC_046155.1, read on the forward strand.
TTGCATATTTTCAGAGTGCATAAAGTACAATACAAGTTGTGTAGTCTGTAGGAAAAACCCACTTTGTTTTTGAAACCTCCAGTTTTACTTTTAAATATTTTTATGGAACTATTCTGAAATATAAAACGAACAGTACATGTGTCCTGGTAGAGAAGGATATGCATTCTGTGCATTTATCATTAAACTCAACTCTCTCTGCCTTAAACATTTGCCATTTTTGAAATCAAATCAACATGGCAAAAAAATTGAGCAATGAAAGAAATTCTTCTTTCCCTAAATAACAATTTATTAGTATTTATGACAGATGTGATATAGATGAATGCTCTAAGATTTTTCATTATAGTAATTAATTCAATTAAAATGCTAATATGAAAATTCCAGAATAAATTTTTAAAGAATATATGATAAATGTAGCATAAAATAACGTATGGAACTGGGACATATCATGCAGTTTTTTGGGAGTAGGTGATAAGAGGATCACAAGTTAAAGATCTACTTAGATTACCATGTGTTCAAGGCCAGCCTGGGCAAATGAGTGAAATTTTGACTCAATAAACAGTTGAAAAAGTGTCAGGACTGTTGACATAGCAGTTCAGAGCACTTGTTCATCTAGTAGAGGATCTAGGTTGGGTTCTCAACATCCACACAGTTGGGATAGCCATTAATACTTCTAGTACCATTTTATCTGATACTCTCTTTGAACTTTTGAGGTCATCAAGCACATATAGTGCATATACAAATATGCAGGCAATATAATCAGACATAAAATAAAATGAATACACTTAAATTTTTAAGTAAAAGAGGTCATCTCTACTTAAGAGTTATTATTTTAAAAAGTTCATTAATTATTAGCTAATGAGACATTGGCAGTCAAGAGCTTTGAGGGAAGAAAAGCTAGTCTTCATAAAGGTGTAGTCCTTGGCAGGTTGACCACTTTCTGGTGGAAGGCCACATATCCAAGGGCATATGCATGGCAGACATTGTAGTTGATAGGTTCAAAATGAAAAGAGATTAATGTTAAGTTTGTATGGATCTTCAAGGTGTTGAAATAAGGAAATGAACATGATAAAAATACATTGTATGAGTACTAAAAGTACTAAAAATAACAGTAGAAGGGTTGGTTATATGGCTACATAAATAAAATGCTTGACACATAGTAAGAAGATCTCAGTGTATATTTGTTTTGAGGACATTATGGCAGTATAGAAGATGAACATAGGACAATGTCTGGAGTCTTGTAGACCACGTAGCCTTATGTACACAGTGGTAAGCAGAAAGAGGCTCTCATTCAAAAGAGTGGAAGAAAACGACTGAAACCCTCTGATGTCATCCTCATATGTCCTGTGATACACATGGGCACCAATTACACATGAACATGCATACATATATACACACTGACTTTTAAAAGCACCTAAACAGAAGAAAGCTGGAGTCAAAGCTTTGATGCCAAACTTGGCTGAGAATCCATGAAATTCTAGTTTCAATCATCAAAAATAGTTTGTAGTATATATCATTATTTTATTTTTTATTAAATTACCCCGGTTGTATGTGATTAATTGTTTAACATAAACAATAAAGTATCCTGGAATTTAATATGTAAGCTCAGAAATAACACAAAGGGCTTGGAAGGAAAATGAGAGAATACTACTTGGGATTCCTCATAGTGTAATTTAAAGGCAACTGGTAAGTTGACTATATTATTCAGATTAACAACATTAGACAACAAAGCTATAATTAGTAAATTAATAAAGTGTATAACATGGAGCAAGGGAAGACAAGAAAGGGAACAAAAGATGGAGTATATGGAAAACTAACACAATAGGATATTTATAAAGCAGTTATACTAATGATGACTATTATAAAGTCTAAATAATTGAAAACAACGCAAAATCTACTTCCTTAACAGAAATGACTTTAATTGTAGAAACACGCATGGGTCTTTATAATATGGAGAATAGAAAATAATGTTTACTCCTGGATCCTAAAGATAACAACAACAAACTCAGAGTGGCCATGTTTAATATAAAATGGATTTTGAGATTTAAGAAGTTTGACGGGGTTATTGTGTGAGTTCCCAATGAAGAAGGGACCAGTTAATTACCATCCAAACAAGTACTCTCCTTAAAATCTCCATAAGCACTACTATAAGAGAAAAGAGAGATGAAATCATTTTCTTAGCACTCGAGAAAAGAAACAGCCAGATTATCAACAAGCATATTATTTTGAGCGCACAATTAGCCAACCTGAGCTAATTAATATTTATAAAGTGCTCTATCTGAGAAGGATAATGGAATATATATTGTTCAAGTAAACACAAAATACTTTGAAACTCAGTTAAATGTTAAATTTATTTATTGGTGTGTGTGTATGTCACACATATAATTAGGGAGCCAGAGGATGACTTTTGGGAGCCTGTTCTCCTCCAATATGAGATCCACAAATCAAACTCAGGTTGGAAAGCTTGCTCCACGAATGCTTACCCCCACTTAGCTATCTTGCCAACCTAAGAGACTGATTTTCCTTTTTTAAATTTGACCTTTTATTTTATGTATTTTTTCTAGTTAATATTTTGTGCTGAGTTTAAATATTTTTATACAACATATCTTTGTCATATTTTCCCTTGTCCATTATCTCCCAATATACTGCTTTGAAACAAAGCTTTAAGAAAATGTTCCAGTCTTCTGTTAGTGCTGGGAACTGACCTATAGTTCTTGCTAAACGTGAAGTTGACTGAGTAATATTCTGCCCTGTCTTCCCTTTCAAATCTTTATACACTTTCTTTTAAAACTGAATAAGCACTGAATCGGATTTTTCCACTGTAGAGGCAAATTTGAATATCTTTTATAATCATAAATATAGCAACTAAAGTACAGAAAATATATATACTCATAAAGATACATTTGCTATTTCAACCATTCATTTGATGTAAAAACAAGGACATTTTATGTGATATTTAAACCAAACCCAAAGGAGAAACGAATGCAGATAATGCTCACAGTAAAATTCCACAGCAAGAGAGGACATTTCTTGTCTTTACTGAACTATTTATGTATTTATTAACATTTTTACTGAATTTTTTAAATTTACATTTCAAATGGTCCCCTTTCCCAGTTTCCCATTCATAAACCCCCTAGCCCATCCCCCTTTCCCCTTCTTCTATGAGGGTGTTCCCCCATCCATGCACCTACCTCTCCCTGGCTCCCTGCCTTGAAACTCCTCTACACTGGGGATGGTCCAGCCTTGGCAGGACCAAGGGCTTCTCCCATTGGTGCCCAATAAGGCCATCCTCTGCTACATATGCAACTGGAGCCATGAGTCTGTCCATGTGTGCTCTTTGGATCATGGTTTAGTTCCTGGGAACACTGGTTGGTTGGTATTGTTCTTATGGGGTTGAAAACTACTTGAGCTCCTTCAATCCTTTCTCTAACTCCTCAAATGAGGACCCTGTTCTCAGTTCAATGGTTGGCCGCTATCATTCACCTCTGTATTTGTCAGGCTCTTGCTGAGCCTCTCAGGAGACAGCTATAACAGGCTCCTGTCAGCATGCACTTCTTGGCATCAGCAATATTGTCTGGGTTTGGTGGCTGTATGTATATGGGCTGGATCCCCAGGTGGGGCAGGCTCTGAATGGCCATTCCTTCAGTCTCTGATCCAAACTTTTTCTCCATATCTCCCCCTATGAATATTTTTGTTCCTCCTCATAAGAAGGACTGAAACTTCTGCACTTTGGTCATCCCTCTTCTTGAGCTTCATTTGGTCTGTGTATATTGTATCTTGGGTAATTCGAGCTTTTGGGCTAATAGCCACTTATCAGTGAGTACATACCATGTGAGTTTTTTGTGATTGGGTTACCTCACTCGGGATGATATTTTCTACTTCCATTCATTTGCTATGATCTTCATGAAGTCACTGTTTTTAATATCTGAGTAGTATTCATTGGGTAAATGTACCACATTTTCTGTATTCTTTCCTCTGTTGAAGGGCATCTGGTTTCTTTCCAGCTTCTGGCTATTATAAATAAGGCTGCTATGAACATAGTGGAGTATGTATCTTTATATGTTATATGTTGGAGCATCATTTGAGTATATGCCAAGGAGAGGTATAGATGGGTCCTCAGGTAGTTCAATGTCCAATTTTCTGAGGAACCTCCAGACTGATTTCCAGAATGGTTGTACCAGTCTGCAATCCCACCAACAATGGAGGAGTGTTCCTCTTTCTCCACATCCTCACCAGCATCTGTTGCCATCTGAGTTTTTGATCTTAGCCATTCTGACTGGTGTGAGGTGGAATCGCAGGGTTGTTTTGATTTGCATTTCCCTGATGACTAAGGATGTTGAACGTTTCTTTAAGTATTTCTCAGTCATTTGGCATTCCTCAGCTGAGAACTTATTGTTTAGCTCTGTACCCCATTTTTAAAAGGTTATTTGCTTCTCTAGAGTCTAACTTCTTGAGTTCTTTGTATATATTGAATATTATCCCTCTATTGGATGTAGGATTGGTAAACACATTTTCCCAATCTGTTGGTTACCCTTTTGTTCTAATGACAGTGTCCTTTGTATAGCTATTGATAACTTTGGGATTCCAAACAACATTAAAATATGTAGTTGTGTTATTTATTACTGTTAATTGATGTCTTTGATTTTTGAAAAAAATTCTTAGAATAATCATTCTACATGCTTATATTTTCTCTGCTAAAAAGTGCATGCTGACAGGAACGTTATATAGCTGTCTCCCGAGAGGCTCTGCCAGAGCATGGCAAATACAAAGGCAGAAGCTCGCAGGCAACCATTGAACTGAGAATGGGGGTCCCCAATAGAAGAGTTAGAGAGAGAATTGAAGGAGCTGAAGGCATTTGCAATACCCTAAGGACCATATCAACTAACCAAAGGTCTCAGGGACTAAACCACCATTCAAAGAGTACACATGGACAGACCCATGGCTGCAGCTGCATATGTAACAGAGGATGGCCTTGATGAGAATCAATGGGAGGAGAAACCCTTGTTCCTGCCAAGGATTGATGGCTTAGTATAGAGGAATGTAGGGTGGGGAGGTGGGAAGGGGTGGGTGGGTGGCTGGGGGAACACTCTCATAGCAGCAGGGGGAGGGCAGATGGGATGGGAGGTTTATGCACTTGAAAATGAGAAAGGGATAATGAAATGTAAATAAAATATTCCAATAAGAAAAATAAAAAAATTAAGATGACAATATTTTTTGAGATTATAATATAATTACATCATTTCCCCATAATTTTCTCCATCCAAACTCTCTCAAAACCCTTTTGTCATCTTTTGTTTTAAAAACTCATGTCCTTTTTTTACATTAATTACTGTTATTATGTATATATATTCATGTAAGTACATCTTCTTCCCTATATGTGGTATGGCTTGTATTTTAATTCTGACCACTTGGTATTGAATGGCCATCAGTATGTGCCTCTTCGGGGAGGACAGTTTCTCCTGCTCTCAGTGGTCTGTGGTTCTTGGCTGGGTTGAGGTCCCCTGGACTTTCCCCATGTCTATTTTTGTAATTGTTTTTCAATTCCTCTTTAGGTAGTCATGTTAGTGACAGATTGGTCAGACTTGATGGTTCTTAAAATATGTACTAAATAGGAAGTTCTCAGAGATACAGTAGTGGGCATAGATGTATAGGACAAAAAGTCCAGATTTGCTTTCTTTCTTTTTTTTTCCCTCCATCTTTATTAAATTGGGTATTTCTTTTTTTTTTAAAGATTTATTTATTTTATTCTTTTTTTTTTTGGTTCTTTTTTTTCGGAGCTGGGGACCGAACCCAGGGCCTTGCGCTTCCTAAGCAAGCGCTCTACCACTGAGCTAAATCCCCAACCCCTATTTATTTTATTCTTATGAGTTCACTGTAGCTGTCTTCAGACACATCAGAAAAGGGCATCAGATCCCATTACAGATGGTTGTGAGCCACCATGTGGTTGCTGGGAATTGAACTCAGGACCTCTGGAAGAGCAGTCAGTGCTCTTAACCGCTGAGCCATCTCTCCAGTCTCCAATTGGGTATTTCTTATTTGCATTTCAAATGTTATTCCCAGTTTCCAGGTCAACATGCCTCTAACCTATCCCCCTTACCTTCTATATGGGTGTTCCCCTCCCCATCCTTCCCCATTACCGCCCTGCCCCAACAATCCCTGGGGGTTCAGTCTTAGCAGGACCCAGGGCTTCCCCTTCCACTGGTGCTCTTACTAGGATATTCATTGCTACCTATGAGGTTGGAGCCCAGGATCAGTCCATGTATAGTCTTTAGGTAGTGGCTTAGTCCCTGGAAGCTCTGGTTGCTTGGCATTGTTGTTCATATGGGGTCTCAAGTCTCTTCAAGCTCTTTCAGTTCTTTCTCTGATTCCTTCAAAGGGGGTCCCATTCTCAGTTCAGTGGTTTAATGATGGCATTCGCCTATGTATTTGCTGTATTCTGGCTGTGTCTCTCAGAAGAGATCTACATCCGTTTCCTGTCGGCCTGCACTTCTTTGCTTCATCCATCTTATCTAGTTTGGTGGCTGTATATGTATGGGCCACATGTGGGGCAGGCTCTGAATGGGTGTTCCTTCTGCCTCTGTTCTAAACTTTGCCTCCCTATTCCTTCCCAAAAGTATTCTTGTCCCCTTTTAAAGAAGGAGTGAAGCATTCACATTTTAGTCATCCTTCTTGAGTTTCATGTGTTCTGTGCATCTAGGGTAATTTGAGCATTTGTGCTAATAGCCATCAATGAGTGCATACCATGTGTGTTTTTCTGTGATTGGGTTACCTCACTCAGGATGATATTTTCCAGTTCCATCCATTTGCCTATGAATTTCATAAAGTCATTGTTTTTGATAACGAAGTAGTATTCCATCGTGTAGATGTACCACATTTTTTGTATCCATTCCTCTGTTGAAGAGCATCTGGGTTCTTTCCAGCTTCGGGCTATTATAAATAAGGATGCTATGAACATAGTGGAGCATGTGTCTTTGTTATTTGTTGGAGCATCTTTTGGGTATATGACCAAGAGTGGTATAACTGGGTCCTCAGGTAGTGCAATGTCCAATTTTCTGAGGAACCTCCAAACTGATTTACAGAATGGTTGTACCAGTCTGCAATCCCACAAACAATGGAAGAGTGTTCCTTTTTCTCCACATCCTTGCTAGTATCTGCTGTCACCGGAGTTTTTGATTTTAGCCATTCTGACTGATGTGAGTTGGAATCTCAGGGTTGATTTGATTTGCATGACTAAAGATGTTGAACATTTCTTTAGGTGTTTCTCAGCCATTCGGCATTCCTCAGCTGTGAATTCTTTATTTAGCTCTGAACCCCATTTTTTAAATAGGGTTATTTGTCTCCCTGCAGTGTCACTTTGTGAGTTCTTTGTATATTTTGGATATAAGCCCTCTATCTGTTGTAGGATTGGTAAAGATCTTCTCCTAACAACAGTGTCCTTTGCCTTACAGAAGCTTTGCAGTTTTATGAGATCCCATTTGTCGATTCCTGATCTTAGAGCATTAGTGTATGAGACATATGTGGGGCAGGTTCTGAATGGGTATTCCTTCTGTCTCTGTTCTAAACTTTGCCTCCCTATTCCTTCTCAAGGGTATTCTTGTCCTCTTAGTATTTTGTTCAGGAAATTTTCCCGGTGTCCATGTGTTCAAGATTCTTCCCCACTTTTTCTTCTATTAGTTTGATTGTATCTGGTTTGATGTGGAGGTCCTTGAATTACTTTGACTTAAGCTTTTTACAGGGTGATAAGAATGGATCGATCTGCATTCTTCTACAAGCTGACCTCCAGTTGAACCAGCACCATTTGCTGAAAATCAGATTTGCTTTCTTAATTACTGTTGCATCATTCAACATGTGCCACATTCTCAAATGCCCAATTTATTTAAAACGGACATTTCACAGATTATAAAAATTCTATATATTTTTAGGCCCATTCAGTTTCAAATATTTGTGAATTATTTTATGCTACAAATGAGGTCATTAAAATTAACAATAATGTGATTTGGTAAGAGGCATTTCCTATAGATTGAGAAAAATACAATATATAATTTAAATAATTTAGACAAATAATTCAGATAGAAGCTAAGCACCATGATACTCACTAAAAAGTACAGATTCAGCTAAGATTGCTTTGATTCTTTTCCATTAGTGGTCATATTCTAAAACAGATATGTTACTTCAGCTGATCTTTTTCCGTAGGGATCATTAAGACCTGAAGGCAGTGAAAAGTCCCTCTAGTACCAATGAGGAAAATTTCCCATGAGTTTCACATTCTTCTGAGGAGTATACTCACCATGACATCACTGTGAACAACGTCTATGTCCTCGAGGACTGATTCTCAGAAGGACAGTAGACAATCTAAATCCCCCGAGTCCATAGACATTATTGTTTCAACATAAAACTCCCTGCTTTCCTGATCTCTTTTAACACTAGGTCTGAATGGTCTATGCTTATGTCTGTACAGGAGGTTTCTATGCTGCTACACCTAAAAGGATTAGGTCTAAGTTTCTCTGCTTACAGAAATTCATATTTTATCCCAGATCGATACATATTACTAGAAATTTTAATATGGGATATGTAATGTAGAATAGCACTCCAGGAATATATTGCACTTTTTATCAATGTCTCTTTTTTTGATGTCAAACTTAAGTACCTCTATATTTGTTCTCACTGGATTTCCTGGCCTTGAAGTCTACTATATCTTGTTTGCCATTCCTTTCTCAGTCATCTATGCAATGGTCTTCCTGGGAAACTGCATGATACTTCATGTGATCCGGACAGAGCCAAGCCTGCACCAGCCCATGTTCTATTTCTTGGCCATGTTAGCCCTCACAGACCTTTGCATGGGGCTGTCCACTGTGCACACGGTGCTGGGCATCCTTTGGAGCTTCCTTCAAGAGATCAGCCTTGATGCCTGCATTGCACAGTCTTACTTCATTCATGGTTTGTCCTTCATGGAGTCCTCGGTCCTCCTCGCCATGTCCCTTGACCGCTACATTGCCATTTGCAACCCTCTACGCTATTCCTCCATCCTAACCAATGACAGAATCATAAAAATTGGAGTGGCCATTTTATGTAGGAGTTCTATGCTCATTCCTCCAGTTATTATCCGCCTGAAGTTCTTAAATTACTGCCGGCCTCATTTCCTCTCCCACTCTTTCTGCCTGCACCAAGACTTGATTCGACTGTCATGTTCAGATATCCGCTTTAACAGTTTCTATGCTCTGTCTCTGGTGATTTGCACCCTGTTGCTGGATGCAGTGCTCATTCTTGCCTCCTATGTGATGATCCTGCACACAGTTCTGTCCATTGCATCCCGGGAGGAGAGAATCAAGTCTTTGCAAACGTGTGTATCTCACATCTCTGCCGTTTTGGTTTTCTACATCCCCATCATTGGTCTGACCATGGTTCACCGCTTTGGGAAGCATCTCTCTCCACTGGTTCAGGTCCTCATGGGCAACGTCTACATCCTTTTCCCACCCTTGATGAACCCCATTATATACAGTATCAAGACTCAACAGATACGAGTGAGAATCCAGAGACTGTTTTCCTTGAATGGAACCTAAGTCCTCAGGTCCACAGTGATTGTTCTTAGCGGTAAAGAAGTGCAGTCTCAGAAGACTGTGAGGAACTGAAGCTTAACTTCTGCTTCTTACCACAACTTTCATGATTGACATTTACAAATATACACATACATATATATATGTATATATATTATATATATATTAGAAGATGAGCTTAGAATGTACTGACAAACATGAGTGGTTGAGTTTAATTTATTTGGAACTCTTTCCCGCATTATGACATCATGACCAGTGGATTTAGGGTGCATTTATTTCTTCCTATTAGGAGAAAAGTAACTTTATGGATATATCCCTTCATGAAATTACTGAATTATATTTTTGATTCTTCTTACTTCAGTCTATATATTAAGGATGCACACATGATCTCTGATTTTCAGCTTATCCATGTGGCAATATAATGCATGAGTATGGTCAAGAGTTTGGTTTTGTTTTTTAAAAAAAGATTCATTTTATTTTCTAATTTTATATACATGTATGGTAGGATAGGTAGGTGCCTCCTGATGACCAAATCTTTACCCCACCCTGAATCTGGAGTTATAGGAAGTTCTGCATTGCTGGACCTGAGTGTTCATAGATCTGCCATCTCATTTCTTTGGCTCTTTAATAATTTACAACATAATAAAACAAACACCAATAGATATCTTGTGTTGGTGTGACTTCAGCAAAATAGCTACCTTGTTCTATCACATGAATAGGATGAAGCTGGAAATATAAGCCTCTGCTTCAATCACTTTAAATGATAGAGTAGGACACAGTATACATTTATGATTACCAGATTTACCAATATGTAATGGTGACAGAAGAGTAACTTTTAATAGAGAAAGATTTTGGTGACTTGAAAAATTTTGTCTTTAATTCATGTCTTTGTATTGTTTATTTAAAATTTGGGATAATTTAGACAAATTCATTTATTACACTTATTTAGTAAATAAATGCCTTCATTATGCATCATTAGGAATATTTATGTGTTCCTAACTTAACATCTCAACATTTGATATAGATAATATTCAAATGTTTATATGTTTCTAGTGTAATATCTCTACAGATTTTTTTTTTTGGTTCTTTTTTTCGGAGCTGGGGACCGATCTACAGATGTTTTGATGTAGATGGTATTTTCCTTTGTATAATGGGATTTCTAAGTGTCATAATATGTCAGATTTTAGAAAATATTTTATGAGTTTTGCATATATTGTATATTTTATTATTAGGCAAATTATGTTTTTCCTACTTTGTTTTGTTCTTGTTTAACAGAATTTTTGAATGGACAGGTGACCAAAAACATCCACGAAGAGAATAGAGGGGAGGCTGGAAAGCAGAAGGCACTGCCGCACGTGCAGCTGACCCTTCTCGTTTCCTAGCACTGACATACGCCTCCCATCTTCTCACTTAGTCCCAGGGTATCCAATGCTATTCTCATCTCTGTGGGCACCTTTCATGTATGAGTGGGTGTAAGTAAACACTCAAATACATACACTAAAATTAAATAAGTAAACCATATGGTTAATAAAAATAAAACCCACAAAACTATATTTTTATAACTTTTTAGGATAGTATTTATATATACTCAGTTTAATTTCAAATTAATATTATGTTCATTGAAGCATAATCAACAACCTATGCTTCATCCCCATTAGATGGTATTCATGCTGTACCTACTAGAATGAAAGAATAGCATATTCTGGCATTATTTCAAGACGTTTGCAGATGATTTTGGTTCATTAAGTCTAATAACCTCAAGCCCTTGACCACCAGCTATCTCATTTCTGTCCTGTGAGTTTGCCACTGTAAAGCCCCATATAAATGAAAACTACTCAACGTGCTAACTTTACTTGCAAGAAACTACGTGTTCAACAATTCTCAAGTGATTATTTTGAATATTGTGTGTATTGTTTTATATTTTTAAGCAACATTTCTCTTAATATTCCACTGCACTATTAAACAACACAACATTTTCTATAGTCATTATGATTTTACTTATCACTATGATTTTCAATAAAAATATGTTAAGTATTTGGATCATATAACTGCAAAATTACCCCTTAGTTGGTAGAATAAATTATTTAGTGAGTACTTATATCCTTCTGTAATGCTGCTGTGACAAAGATTTAACACTGTGGCTGTGAGGAGATACGGAAGTAAACCTCTTGCTAGACTTCTGCAGTGAGTATTGGGTGAGAATGATGTAATAAGCTTTTCTTTGGGCTCTTTCCCTACTCTTTCTTTTTCCCTATTCTAATGTGTTAGTGTTTATTATATTTTACTTTATTTTATTTTTCTGCATTAGAAGCCTGTTCAGTTTCTCATGAGAGACAGAAAGAGTGTGGATCTGGATGGGAGGGGAGATTCAAAGTAAGTGGGAGGAGGGGAGGAAGGGGAAATAGCAACCAAAATATATTATGTGGTAAAAAATTATTTTCAATAAAAGAAAAAACAACAGTTAAATGTTAGAAAAGGAGATATCTCTTTATCTGTGTGGAATTAAATGTGTATATCTTTTAGAAAAGGAGGAAAAAGTTGCAATGGGAGATTCAGGATCATCTGTGCTCTGAGCACCAATACCAATACCAAACGTGGTCTATGATGGGATTAGTTATGCCCAATGAACTCATTGTAAGCTCAAAATAAAACTTGCTGGAAAATGTCTTTAGTCTATGTAACCTACAGAACCAGAAAGGCTAGCTCTCCTGAGTGCTCAGCCTTTCATTAGTGTACTGTTGAACAAAATCATCTCATACAAAGTCTATTTTATAACAAAAATTTTAATGCCCCATTTGACTTAATAAATGCACTGAAAGTAAACTTCCTCACCCAAAACTAACAATTGAGAAACATGGTTTACGCAACTAAAAGAATCTTAGATATTACAAAGGACACCATCATTCAAGTGAAAAGCCAGCTTATAGGAGGGAAAACTTTTCGCCAGCTACATGCCTGATAGAGAACTGAGATCTACAATATACAAAATTACTTAAAACATTAAACAATAAGAAATATTTAATTTCCATATCATTATATATTCATATATATTTATTTTTGATATCCTGAGCCATCAGAGAAATGCAAACTGAAATTACATTCACATTTTAACTTACCCCAATCAGAATGACTAAAGTTAAAGAAAAAGGCATCACATTCTTTCTTTTCCTTTTGGGTGGTAGTATAATGTGTTAGTACATTTAAAACATAAATTTATCAATTATGCACATGTTACAATTTGTATTAATGAGTACTAGTGTGTGGTTCCATAGCTGTGTGTCCTAACTCTCATTTAATTAACTAATAAACTTTTCATCCCAATTTCAGCTTTCTCTTCCTCCTTTACTCCCAGTCCCTCTAACGTCTCTCTTTATTCTCTCTCCATTTCTCCTCAGTAAAGAAATCTCGCATGGATATCAACCTTAGTTGTCATATCAGCTTGTAGTAGGACTGGGTGCATTTTCTTCTACTGAGGCTAGACAAGGCCTCCAAGTTAAAGTTAAGAGTTACAAAGGCAGCCAATGGAGTCAGAGACAGTCCCTGCTCCTGCTGTTAGAGGTCCCATATAAGGACCAACTTGTACATCCCTTTACATTTGTAGGGGCCATATGTTCATTCTACGTATGCATTCTGGTTGACAGTTCATCCTCTTCAGCCCTACAGACCTAGGCTACTTCATTTGGTATGTTTGCTTGTTGCATCCCTCATCCTTCTGTCTCCATCAATATTTCTTCTCCTCTTCTAAAAGATTCCCTAAGCTCCACTTAAAGTACGGATGTATGTCTCTGCATATATTTCATCAGCTGTTAGATAAAGCCACTTACATGACTATTATGCTAACCTCCTGTCTGCGAGCACAGCAGAATATTACTAAGACTTTCAAGGCTGTGCTCTCATAGGATAAGACCCAGTTAGGCCAGGCATTAGCTGGACATTTCCTCAGTGTCTGCTCCATCTCTATTACTATCTGTCATAGGCAGAAATCATTGTGGGTAGAAAGTTTAGAAACTGGATTGGTATTCTTATCCCTATCACTGAATAATTAGACATTAGTGAATATGTACATTTGGTTGATTAGCAGTAATATAAATATTGTTTAGGGTTTTATTTTCTTAGGACTCCTGAATCAACAAAACCATTCACTTACGTATTCTCTAATTTATACACATTTCCCATTTTACATGTATGTCTGAGATTTCTAAACTAGGGTAGAAAATATACTTTCCTGAAACAGTTGCAGTCCAGACTCCTAACCAGTGTGTTTGTTTTCCATATCTTAATAGTGTGAAATTACATTTCTGTCAATAGGCTCAAGCCAAAACCCTGATATAGGTGAAGGACTTAGAACTTCTAATTATAATATTCCACAATCCCGAGGGTCAGAGTACACTGGAGGGAACATGGAAGGAAATGGAGAGACAGGGAGAATAGGAAAGACAACCAGAAAGGAGGGGCGATGAGTGACTTAAATTACAATTTATCCCTAAGGAAATACTTCTGAAATAAATGCTCATACCAGGCAGGCTTTTGTGCTGTGCCTGATGAAAAATGTGTTATGACCAAATTCTTCAGAGAACTAAATATCTGAAGCTCATGACAATGTCATTAAAGAATGGACAGGGTCAAATTTTCAGGTTAGTGGGAGAACGTAATGTACTGCTCTTTGGGGTTTTACAGGGACCAGGATGAGGTAAAAGAGGCCACAGGCATCTGACTTTTCACTAGAGAGAATGAGTAGCATTCTCAGGCAGGAACCCATGGGTGACGGTTGTGGGTCCTCATGACTCTCCTACACTGCTCCAGCCTGGCTTCTTGAGGGGTTGTAATACGTGATGTCTACAATCAAAGAAAACATCAAGTTACGGCAAGGGAGTTTTGGCCATGGTATGAAGGAAGTATCTGGGAATAATTAAAAATGATTATTTTATTAGATACATGTATAAAATTCCTAAATAATATTAGTAAAGTTAATAATAATGAATTAGCACAACTAATACAATGGGAAGTGCAAAGAAGATTGTGAACCCAAGTTAGGGGCCATTGAGATGAATTGTGTATTTTGGTTTCCCTTTGAGTTCCTGTCCAAAATTTTAATTTTCCAACCTTTAGACTTCTAGCCCTGTCATTTCTTCTCTAAAGTCATCTGTCTACTTTTTCTGACATGGTAAAAAATGTGCTTTTCCCTATTTTCCAAGTGCCAGAATCAATGTAATCTTTGGAAATGTCATGAGTTCTGATTTACCTTTCCTTACTTGCTGGGCACAACATCTGCTGCTCAATTGAAATCCAGTGCAGTATATTTGCTTAAATTCAAACCTCCCTGCTTTCTACTTTCTTTCTTTCTTTCTTTCTTTCTTTCTTTCTTTCTTTCTTTCTTTCTTTCTTTCTAGGCTTCATAAGAAAATATGATGACTTGAAAATCATCAGGATAAATCATATAGATGTGTGTCCAGTGCAACTTTTGTAATACAACAGTCAAAGTGAGGAATCTATTCTGTTTAGCAATCCTTATGAATTCTTATACTTCGTGTTAAAAGCAAGATGAAGACAGGAATCCTTAACATCCCTAGTAACTGACAACCACAGATCTTAAGTGGCTCCTCAATTTCATTCCAATTAGAAAGTGACAGCTGTGACATGGAATTCAAATTTCAAAGAGAGAAGTCCAGCCATCTAGGAGACATGTTCTCCCAATAAATATGGATCATGTGAGTAATGTCTGAAAGTACACTAAGATTCAGTGTGATGCATAACCTTCACCAAACTGAAAAGTGCATGGCTATATTTCTCTGGGTGATGCTGAAACACAACTGTCTGTATGTATCCAATGGTACCTTAGTATTCTGAACCCCCAAAGCCGTCTCAGCACCATTAAATGCCATCTAATGCCATAGCTTTTAAAAGAAAACCAGCATGCATGTGTGAACTTTTCAAACAATAATTATGTTCATGTGAGCATGTCTATCCAGTTTCTATTTGTACTTCTCTAAGTAGGTGATGTCATAGCCATATATTTATATATGCCTTCATGTGGTCATCTTTTACTGCATATTATTAAGAAGTATTATACATAATGAAACATATTATTAAAATATATGATAACATATTTTTGGGAAGAGGTTATGAGAAGCAAGACTATACTAGAGCAGTGTTCTACTCAAAAAGAGGTATTTATTAGTTGTGATGACACACAAAAAAGTCAGTTTTCTGTAATCATGTAGCCTCCTCCAAACTCTAGAATTTCATCAACTGAATAATTCTTATACCCACAGGGCACTTATTCAATGTCTAAACTTAACTGTCTTTTATTTGTTTGTTTATATGGTTATATTATTTTGCAATTAGTTATCCACACTTGATTCTCAAACAATACGTAGATGTGTTCTGACTCTCTAGGTCTCATTTATTCTGTCAAGTTGGTATGTCAAATCTCAACACTTTCAGTAAAGATAACACCATGAAAAATACTTTGTAAGCACCAACACTATCAGAATGCTACTCAGTTATAGCGATTTCTTGCTTTACTTTATATGGAGTATTGGATTTACAAAGATTTCATCTACAACAATAGCTCTCAACCTTCTTAATGCTGTGACTTTTTAAATACAGTTTCTCTTGTTGTAGTGAACCCCTAACTCTAAAACTATTTTTGTTGCTACTTCATAACTATAATTTTGCTTTTGCTATGAATCATAAATATCTGATATGCAGGATATCTGATGTGGGACTTCTGTGAGAACATCACGTAAACCCACAGGGTTCCTTACCCACAGGTTGAAAACTGCTGATCTAGCTCTATTCTTCATACATAGCTAGTCTCTAATGTACATTTCAGTACTCTTGAAATAATCTCAAAAAATTCATGTTATTTATATATCCTGTTTTTCTATATCTAGAAAGTCCTCGGGAATGATTGAATTGCCATTATTGTTGAAAAACAATAGCTCTGAATATCCACACAGCAGGTAGCATCTTTAAGAGGCCAACCATAAGGAACTTTTTCCTATCATTTTACCTGAGGCGAATTTGTACCTGCAATGCCTGTAATTTGGCTCAACACCTCAAACTGTCCATTTCTGCTCACAGGCTTCCCCGGTCTGGAGAAAGCCCATCACCTGATCTCTCTCCCATTACTGATGGCTTATATCTCCATCCTGCTTGGCAATGGCACCCTCCTTTTCCTCATTAAAGATGACCATAACCTCCATGAGCCCATGTACTATTTCTTAGGTATGTTGGCAGCTACGGATCTTGGAGTAACATTGACCACCATGCCCACAGTTCTGGGTGTACTGTGGTTAAATCACAGGGAAATTGGCCATGGAGCCTGCTTCTCTCAGGCCTACTTTATCCACACTCTTTCTATTGTGGAGTCAGGGGTCTTGCTTGCCATGGCCTATGATCGTTTTGTTGCCATTCGCAACCCATTAAGGTATACCACCATCCTTACTCATACTAGGGTAATAAAGATTGGCATAGGTGTAGTGATGAGGGCTGGTCTGTCAATCATGCCAATAATCATTCGCCTGCACTGGTTTCCCTATTGTCAATCCCATGTACTCTCCCATGCTTTCTGTCTACACCAAGATGTCATCAAGCTAGCCTGTGCTGATATCACATTCAATCGTCTCTATCCTGTTGTGGTTGTATTTTGCATGGGACTTTTGGATTTTTTGGTTATTTGTTTCTCCTACTTTTTGATTCTCAAGACTGTCATGAGCATTGCTTCTACAGATGAGAGAACTAAGGCTCTCAACACATGTGTCTCCCACATCTGTTGCATCCTGGTTTTCTATGGCACTGTGGTTGGTTTGACATTTATTCACAGGTTTGGAAAGAATATTCCTCATATTGTTCATATCACAGTGAGCTACATCTGCTTCCTCTTCCCCCCTTTCATGAACCCTGTCATCTTCAGCATTAAGACCAAGCAGATTCAGATGAGTTTGCTTCGCTTGTTCTCACTGCCTTATTCTAGAACTCAACTGTGATCACTCTCTGAGAAATATTCAAGAAATTTGATGAAGTTGACAACATTTCAGGCAGGAGGAATCAAGCAAAATGTTTCAATAGAAACCTACTAATGTCCCTCAGATTTGATTGTTATTTATTACTCATTTATTTTAAAGATCTCACATGGTTTTAACTGATTCACTAAGGTAAGTTACTTTGTTGGTTTGGAGAGCGTATGGCCCCTGATTGTTCATCCACATGTAGTCTTTGAGATAGAATAAACTAGTATTTGGATCAAAACCACAGTTTTCCATGTTGGCTGTCACTTACCTAGGCTAAGTCTTTCAACATTTTTTCTCAAATGGAACAAATTACTCTTTCTAGAAACTTGCACACAGTGAAATGAGCTGGTCATCGCCCTCAATTCACAGTGATTATTCTAGGAAACATATGGCCGTAAAAAGTCTACCCAGGTACAATCATGGGAAATCAAATAACAAAGTCAATAGTAGAAATTTAAGCCAGACATATAATTCTAGTGCAGACAACTACTGTCTTGTTAAGTTTGATTCCAGAAACTGCTGAGAAGAAGCAGCCATTTTTATTCAGTAAAATGGTATAGAGTCCTATTTGCAGAAGAGCACAGGTAATTCTATCTGGGAAATTTTGATACACAGAGTTTGAGACATTGGCATGGCTGGTCATTTTCTTGCATGGGGAGGAAAAAGATGATGGAGTCAATAGTTGTAAATAAAAGATAAACAATCTCTTTTTCACTCCAAATTCTTTTTAAAGTTGATTTTGAGCACTTTTTGCCTGAGTAAAGAGTGCTTGTTTTTCCATGACTGATTGAAGAACAAATACTTGTTCAGTTATCTTTACAGTTACCTTATTCACAGTAGCAAGGTATTGAAAAATAAAAATCTAAACATTCTTCAAGAGATGAACACAGAAGAAAGATATGATAAAACACGTAATGATGAAACTCCTCAACTCTAGATAAAAATAAAATAATAGAATTTGAAGGTAAATGAATGGACCTTGAAAATATTATGAGTGAGGAAACCCATACTCAGAAATACAAATAGGGCCCATTCTCTCTTCTGTGATCCCTAACTTCAAATTCTCAGGTATAGTAGAGTAGAGTAGTATAGGTACTACGCATCATCAAAGAAGATCTTTTCTTCCCATCAAGTGGACAGTGTCATAGAAAAACTCAACTGGACACTTTGTAGAAATTAACAGTTCATCAGGAACATAGCCCCAGTGGATACATCTACATAAATGCTTGTACATCTATGGCAGCAAGCATTCTAGAAAACAAGGTTGAAATACTTTATGAGTCTGGATCCAAGGGATTTTACTGTGGAATCTTTCTTAGAAGTGGGCGCATAAACAAGATATAAGCAATAGCTATATAGAGACATATTAATATAGAAGGTGAAATTTTTCAGGGTGTCACCCCAGAAGAAGAACTACAGGCACTTAATGTCTGTTGTTACAAGGAGAATTAGCTTCTCTTCAGGAGTTGCTGTTGTCAAGTCCAGAGTGGTCTATCTTAAAATCATAAAGATACACACAACAAAAATGGACTGAAAAAGAAAAAAAGACAACTCAAATATGTATATATATATGTGTGTGTGTGTGTGTGTGTGTGTGTGTGTGTGCTCAAGCACGCAACAATTACAATAAAACATAGATAGTCACCTAGAAAGTGAGGAGCATGAGAGGGTTTGAGAAAAAATAACTGCGAGGTTCGGGAGGGAGATAAGGAGGCAGTGATGCAATTCCATTTCAAATAAAACAAAACCTGTATTTGTAATTCAGATGTTTTTAAAGAACTTACTAAACATATATTTATTAGCAACATAAACCACTAGGATCATACATAAACTATTAAAAGATGGCTCATTCAAATCTCATATCCCTGCATCCTATCTCTGAATTCTGTCATTGTAGCAATGTCACAAAACTGTGATAGTTTTATATATCTTCTGGAAATTATGAGTGACTTAAAACAAAAATAAAACTATCTGTTCTGACTTTTTATGGCGTTATTTTATAAGATAGAGTTCTCTGAAAGGAGAGATGCCTTAAGATCTTTGTTAGTTAGTGTCCGATGGTGTAGGGCATAGCTCAGTCTGAGTGGTGCCATCCTGGCTTTGTGGGCCTGAATTCTAAGAAAAGGAAGAATGAGCAAGCCATGAGGAGCAAGCCAGTAAGCAGCACACATCTATGGCTTCTGCAGAACACCTCTCTCCACGTTCTTCCCCACTTTAACCTCCTGTCCTAACTTCCTTTGATGATGAACAGTGATGTGGAAGTGAAACTCAAACAAACACTTTCCTCCCCAAGTTTCTTTGGTCATGGTGTTCACCACAGGAAAAGGACCCTAATGAAAACACTAACCACCAAGCAACACAAATGATACATCAAATATGATACCTGAAAAGTCTGCTAATGGACTACTTCCTGTTCTTTGTTTTTTAAAATGTAACTCAGCTATATATTTGGATTTCATTTAAAACTTTTTATATTTTGTAACTTATTCTTTACACAGGATAGAAGATAAAACTCTTACTACTGTATTTCTTGAGTTGACACATTGATTATTTTAAATAAAAGCATAAATTCAACTTTATAGATAGTTGAAATTTGAAGAGACCTGGATATCTCTTTGTATATTCTTGATTATTCTGACTTTGAAGCTTTTATTTTTTAATGTTTCCTAAAGTAGGAAAAACATAAATTGTACTATTATCTAATAATATCAAAACTATTCCATTTAATATATAATATAAACTCAGGCAAGTGATCCCTAGCATGTATAAGCCCTTACTTACATTCTCATATTTCATGTAACTTGATATGGTGCTGCATACCTGCAATCCCATCAACAGAGATGTGGAAACAGGAGGAACAGGTGTTCAAGACCATTCTCACCTACATAGCAAGATTGAAGCAAGCCTAGAATACATGAGACGCTTTCTCAATAATCTTTCCGGAGGACAAACTGTCAGAATATCAGAACATACCATATGACCATCAAATGATGAAAACAACCTCTCGTCTTACTCTACTTTGGTGCCTATGAACTACAACATTGTCCAGTATGGCACTATAACTCTAAGGTCGTAGTATGGATATTAATACCTTGGTGGTAAATAACAGCTCTCTATTTGACCTTGAGACTTACCAATAGAAGGTAAGTCATTTCTGGTTTTAGAAACTTAGCTAACTAACCAGGCCTTTTTGAGGAGAACTTTTAACACAACCTTTCTATGGTAGCATAATCTCTAACTACACACACACACACACACACACACACACACACACACACACACACAACTAGATAAATATAATTCTCACCTCTAATCAAGGAAATTTCTATTTGCATCAAGAGAGGGAGACCATTACAGAAAACTGCATCAGATCAGATTTAAGAGTTGTGGAGCTCAGTTATAACTGGCTTTTGCTGCTTTCGCTCTGGGATCATAATGGGAGAGAGGAAGGAAATGTTTTAAGAGCACGAGAAATAGGACAGTTGTTATGAGATTGAGTCTCATAGAAGTGTCAAAAGCTGCATTTTTGAAATATCTATACATTGTTATCTATATGCTGGGTAATACCAAAATTGCTTCTCTTCCATTTTTTTTCTGTCTTATATTAAAGAGAGAGAGAGAATAGATGAATTATAAAAAAGTATAAGATGAAAAAAGAGACATTGATTCAGATATTTTTCGTGGAGCCTCATCATGCATGACACAGCAGGCTCTGGCTCTGTCACAGCCTCTGAAGAGTTCCTTAGTAGCAGATAGGGCCAAAAGGCACAGTATAGTGAAACTTTGCAAAGCATCTTTTCTGTGAATCTTGTGTTCCCCCCTCCCAATTTGGCTGTAAGTAATAGGTCCTGGATATTCTCTAAAGTGGTAGACTAAAAAGGTACTTTCCCTATTTCTCTTTTCTAATTCTATATGAGATTTAGAATTAAACAATTTTTCTAAATACAGACAGCCAGTTAGACCAGCACCATTTATTGAAAATGCTTTCTATTTTCCATTGAATATTTTTGACATCTTTATTAAAGATCAAGTGTGCATAACTGTGTGGTTTTATTTCTGAGTCTTCAATTCTATTCCATTGATCCACCTGTCTGTTTGTGTACCAATTCTGTGCAGTTTTTATCACTACTGCTCTGTAGTAGAGCTTGAGGTCAGGGATGATGATTCTCCCAGCCGTTCTTTTATGTTAAGAATTGTTTTTGCTTTTCTGGGTTTTTTGCCTTTCCAGATGAATTTGAGAATTGGTCTTTCCATGTCTTTGAAGCATTGTGTTGGGATTTTGATGGGTGTTGCATTGAATCGGTAGATTGCCTTTGGTAGGATGTCCATTTTTACTATGTTAACTCTGCCAATCTATGAGCATGGGAAATCTCTCCATTTTCTGAGATCTTCTTCAATTTTTCTTGGGAGACTTGAAATTGTTATCGTAAAGATCTTTCACCTATTTTTTAGAGTTACCCCATGATATTTCATATTATCTGTGGCTATTGTGAAAGGAATTGTTTTCCTAATTTCTTTCCCAACTTGTTTGTCATTTTTATAAAGGAAGGCTACTGATTTATTTGAGTTAATTTTATATCTGGCCACTTTGCTGAAGTTGCTTATCAGATGGAGAAGTTCTCCTGTAGAATTTTTGGAATCATTTACATATACTATCATATCATCTGCAAATAGTGATACCTTGACTTCTTCTTTACCAATTTGTATCACTTTATCTCTTTTTGTTGTCTTATTGTTCTAGCTAGCACTTTGAGTACTATATTGGATAGATATGGGGAGAGTGGGCATCCTTGTCTTGTCCCAGATTTTAGTGGGATTGCTTTAAGTATCTCTCCAGTTAATTTGATATTGGCTGTTGGTTTGCAGTAAATTGCTTTCATTATGTTTAGGTATGGGCTTTGAATTCCTGATCTCTCCCATACTTTTAACATGAAGGGGTGTTGTATTTTGTCAAATGCTTTTTCTGCATTTGAGGAGACGATCATGTGATTTTGGAGGGGTTTGTTTATACAGTGGATTACATTAATGGACTTTCATATACTGAACCAATCTTGCATCCCTGGGATGAAACTTACTTGGTTGTGATGAATGATGGTTTTGATGTGTTCTTGGATTCAGATTGCAAGAATTTTATTGAGTATTTGTATATCGATATTCATAAGCAAGATTTGTTTGAAGTTCTCTTTTTTAGTAGGGTTCTTGTGTGGTTTAGGTATCAGAGTAATTGTGGTTTCTATTTTATGGAATAGTTTGAGGAATATTGGTATCAGGTCTTCTTTGAAGGTCTGGTAGAATTCTGAACTAAATCCATCTGGCCTTGTGCTTTTTATTGGTTGGGGTGGGGGCTTAATGACTTCTTCTATTTCCTTATGGAATATGGGCCTGTTTAGAAAGTTTACCTGGTCTTGGTTAACTTGATATGTGGTATCTGTCTAGAAAAACACCCATTTCATCTAGATTTTCCAGTTTTGTTGAGTATAGGCTTTTGTAGTGGGATCTGATGATTTTTTGAATTTTCTCCATTTTTGTTGTTATGTTTTCCTTTTAATTTCTGATTTTGATAATTTGAATACTGCCTCTCGGCCCTTTAGTTAGTTTGGCTAGGGGTTTATCTATCTTGTTTATTCTCTCATTGAACCAGCTTTAGGTTTTGCTGATTCTTTTGTATTGATCTTTTTTTTTTCTATTTGGTTGATTTTAGCCCCAAGTTTAACTCTTTCCTGCCTTCTAATCCTCTTGTATAAGTTTACTTCTTTTTTTCGAGAGTTCTCAGGTGAGTGGTTAAATTGCTAGTGTAAGATCTCTCCAGTTTCTTTACCACTGCACTTAGTGCTATGAATTTTCCTCTTAGCACTGCTTTCACTGTGTCCTATAAGTTTGGGTATGATGTGTCAACATTTTCATTAAATTCCAAGAAGTCTTTAATTTCTTTCTTAATTTCATCCATGACCAAATTATCATTGAGTAGAGAGTTATTCAGTTTCCACATGTATGTGGGTTTTCTGTTGCTTTTGCTGTTATTGAAGAACACCTTTAGGTCATGATGGTCTGATATGGTACATATCAATTTTATTGCTTGTATGGTTTGAGGGTTGTTTTGTAACCAGTTATATGATCGATTTTGGAGAAGGTACCATGAGGTGCTGAAAAGAAGGTGTATTCTTTTGTTTTAGGGTGAAATGTTCTGTACATACCTGTTAAATCCATTTCATTCATAATCTCTGTTAGTTTC
The DNA here is from genome assembly GCF_011064425.1 of Rattus rattus. NCBI lineage: Eukaryota > Metazoa > Chordata > Mammalia > Rodentia > Muridae > Rattus > Rattus rattus. The sequence goes on from NC_046155.1 coordinate 101,979,010, forward strand.
ACGATGTCTCTGTTTAGTTTCTGTTACAGTGACTCCACTGGCAAGAGTGAGGTGTATAATCTTTGGGTAGTGGTTTAGTCCCTGGAAGCTCTGGTTGGTTGGCATTGTTGTTCTTATAGGGTTGCAAGCCCCTTCAGCTCTTTAATTGCTTTCTCTAATTCCCCCAAAGGGGGTCCTGTTCTCAGTTCAGTGGTTTGGTGCTAGCATTGACCCCTGTATTGGACATGCTCTGGATGTGTCTCTCAGGAGAGATATATATCCAGTCCCATTCAGCATGCACTTTTAGCTTCATCAATCTTATCTAGTTTTGGTGACTGTATATATATGGGCCACATGTGGGTAGGCTCTGAATGGCCGTTCTTTCAATTGCTGCTCTAAACTTTGCCTCCATATACCCTCCTATGGGTGTTTCTTTAATTCTTTTAAGAAGGAGTGGGAACATCTGCATTTTGGTCATCATTCTTCTTGAGCATCCTGTGGTCTGAGGATTGCATATTGGGTAATTGGAGCTTTGGGGCTAATATCCACTTATCAATGAGTGCTTACCAAATGTATTTTTCTGTGATTGGGTTACCTCAATCAGGATGATATTTTTTAGTTCATTCCACTTGCCTATGAATTTCATGAAGTTTTGTTTTTGACAAATGAGTTGTACTCCATTGTGTAGATATACCACACTTTTTTTTAATCCGTTCCTTTGTTGAAGGGCTTCTGGGTATTTTACAGCTTCTGGCTATTATAAATAATGCTGCTATGAACATAGTGAAGCATGTGTCATTTTTGAATGTTGGAGCATCTTTTGGATATATACCCAGGGGAGGTAGAGCTGGATCCTCAGGTTGTGGAATGTTCAATTTTCTGACAAAACTCCAGACTGATTTCTAGAGTTGTTGTACCAGTTTGAAGGTCCACCAACAATAGAGGAGTGTTCCTCTTACTCCACATGCTCGCCAGAATCTGCTGTCACCTGAGATTTTTATCTTAGCCACTCTGACTGGTGTGAGATGGAATCTCAGGGTTGTTTTGATTTGCATTTCCCTGATGACTAAGGGTGTTGAACATTTCTCTAGGTGCTCTTGGGCTATTTGATATTCCTTAACTGAGAATGTTTTGTTTACTCTGTACCCCATCTTTTAATAGGATTACTTGTCTCTCTGGAGTCTAACTTCTTGAGTTCTTTGTATATTTTGGATATTAGCCCTCTATCAGATGTAAGATTGGTAAAGATCTTTTCCCAATCTGTTGGTTGCTGTTTTGTCCTAATGATAGTGTCTTTTGCTTTACAAAAGCTTCCCAGTTTTATGAGGTCTCATTTGTCAATTCTTGATCTAACAGCATAAGCCATTGGTGTTTTTTTCAGGAAATTTTCCCCAGTGCCCATGTGTTTGAGACTCTTCCCCACTATTTTTCTATTAGTTTGAGTGTATCCGGTCTGATGTGGAGGTCTTTGATCCACTTGAACCAAAGCTTTGTACAGAGTGATAAGAATGGATTGACTTTCATTCTGCCACATGCTAACTTCCAGTTGAACCAGCACCATTTGTTAAAAATGCTATCTTTCTTCCATTGGATCATTTCAGCTCCTTTGTCAAAGGTCAAGTAACCACAGGAGTGTGGGTTTGTTTCAGGGTCTTCAATTGTCTTCCACTGATCTTCAATTGTGTTCCACTGGTACAGAGACTGCCTGTTTTTATGACTACTACTCTGTATGCTGCTTAAAGTCAGGGATGGTGATTCCCCCAGAAGTTCTTTTATTGTTGAGTGTAGTTTTTGCTATCCTGCATTTTTGATTATTCAAAATGAATTTGCAAATTGCTCTTTCTATCTCTATAAGGAATTGAGTACAAATTTTGATGGGGATTGCATTGAATCTGTAGATTGTTTTTGGCAAAATGGCCATTTTTACTATATTATTCCTGCCCATCCATGAAAACGGGATATCTTTCCATCTTCTGAGATCTTTTTCAATTACTTTCTTCAGAGACAGATCTTTCACTTGCTCGGTTAAAGTCACACCAAGATATTTTATATTATTTAGGACTATTATGAATGCTGTCATTTTCCTAATTTCTGTCTCAGCCTTTTTATCCTTTTAGTTGATGAAGGATAATAATTTCTTTGAGTTAATTTTGTACCCAACAATTTGCCAAACTTCTTTATCAGGTTAAGTAGTTCTCTGGTGGAACTTTTTTGGTCACTTTAGTATATTATCATATCATCTGCAAATAGTGATATTTTGACTTCTTCCCTCCAATTTTTATCCCTTTCACCTCCTTTTGTTGTTTGATTGTTCTGGCTAGGACTTTGAGTACTATATTGAATAAGTAGGGAGAAAGTGGGCAGCCTTGTCTAGTCTGATTTTAGTAGGATTGCTTTGAGTTTCTCTCCATTTAGTTTGATGTTAGCTACTGATTTGCTGTATATTGCTTTTACTATGTTTAGATATGGGCCTTAAATTCCTGATCTTTCCAGGACTTTTACCACGAAGGGGCTTTGAATTTTGTCAAATGCTTTCTCAGCATCTAATGAAATGATCATGTGGGTCTTATCTTTGAGTTTGTTTATATCTTGGATTACATTGCTGGATTTTTATGTATTAAACCATCCCTGCATTCCTGGGATGAAGCCTACTTGATCATGATGGATGATCGTTTTGATGTGTTCTTGAATTCTGTTCGCAAGAATTTTATTGAGTATTTTTAGATTGATATTCATAAGGGAAATTGGTCTGAAGTTCTCTTTCTTTGTTGGCTCCTTGCATGGTTTCTATATAAGAGTAATTGTGTCTTCATAGAAGGAATTTGGTAGTGCTCTGTCTGCTTCTATTTTGTGGAATAGTTTGGACAGTATTGGCATGAGTTCTTCTATGGAGGTCTCATAGAATTCTGCACTAAACCCATCTGGACATGGGCTCTTTTTGGTTGGGAGACCTTTAATGACTGCTTCTATTTCGTTAGGAGTTATGGGACTCTTTAATGGTTTATTTGTTCTTGATTTAACTTCGGTACCTGGTATCTGTCTAGGAAATTTCCATTTCCTCCAGATTTTTGACTTTTGTTGAATATAGGCTTTTGTAGTAGGATCTGATGATTTTTTTAATTTCCTCTGAATCTGTAGTTATGTCTCCCTTTTCATTTCTGATTTGTTAATTTGGACACACTCTCTGTGTCCTCTCGTTAGTCTGGCTAAGTGTTTATCTATCTTGTCGATTTTCTCAAAGAACCAACTTTTGGTTCTGTTGATTCTTTCTATGGTCCTTTTTGTTTCTACTTGGTTGATTTCAGCTCTTTAGTATGATTATTTCCTGCCTTCTACTCCTCCTGGTAGTATTTGGTTCTTTCTGTTCTAGAGCTTTTAGGTGTGCTGTCAAGCTATTGATATATGCTCTCTCCTGTTTCTTTCTGCAGGCACTCAGCGCTATGAGTTTTCCTCTTAGCACAGCTTTCATTGTGTCCCATAAGTTTGGGCATGTTGTACCTTCATTTTCATTAAATTCTAAGAAGTCTTTAATTTCTTTCTTTATTTCTTCTTTGACCAGGCTATCATTGAGTAGAGCATTGTTCAATTTCCATGTATAAGTGGGCACTCTTCCCTTATTGTTGTTGAAGACCAGCTTTAGCTCATGGTGGTGTGATAGGACACATAGGATTATTTCTATCTTTCTATCTATTGAGGCCTGTTTTATGACCAATTATATGGTCAAATTTGGAAAAAGTATCATGAGGTGGTGAGAAGAAGGTGTATCCTTTTGTTTTAGGATAGAATGTTCTATAAATATCTGTTAAGTCCATTTGGTTCATTACTTCTCTTAGTCTGTCTATGCCTCTGTTTAATTTCTGTTTCCATGATCTGTCCACTGATGAGAGTGGAGTGTTGAAATTTTCTACTATTATTGAGTGAGGTGCAATGTATGCTTTGAGCTTTAGTAAGGTTTCTTTTATGTATGTAGGTGCCCTTGTATTTGGAGCATAGGTATTTAAGATCGAGAGTTCATCCTGCCCCTGATTGCTTCTAGGTCCTAGCACCTAGGGGGCACAGTTGGCACTAGACAATTCCCTCTTGTGTGTGGACTGTGGGCAGAGGGTAGTCTCCTCTGATTTCTCAGGAGTGTTCACACTTCTGAGGGTCCAGCTCTCTCCTCCACGGGATTTGGGTGCAGGGAACTGTTTAGCTGGTTCAGTTCAGTCCTGTGCGCAGACCAGAACCACAGGTCCTGGTGGCTGACTCTTATATTCCTGTGTCCAGAGGAACTATGCAGTTTCCCCTTGGATCAGGGATGTGGGCAGAGCTGTTCAGAGGTGGCAGTCTGTCCTCTGGTCTCAGGATGTCTGTGCTTCTGGATCAATAATTTATCTCCTTAAATCTTCAGCAGTGATATTGGTTGTTAGAGATTTGTGTTTTTAAAACATCAATTTTAAACTTTATCCCCAGTCTATACAAGGTAAATATATTTTATTTGGATACTTTGCAAAATATTTGAGATACATAAATCTTGAATTATGAAAAAATAATTGTTAAAAAACAATTAAGAATTCTGTAAAGATCAATGTATTTTCTTTTCTCATCATTAACAACAAACTGACAATAAATATAGTCCACAGGAACATTCTGTATGTTTTCACAAGTTCCAAAGTCTCCAAATATCACGTCTTCTGTGAAAAACATCCCCAAGTAAATGGTTAAAACATGATTTTGATATGTAGGAAAGCAAGCAAATAAGAATCTTAGATGATTTATTAGGTCATAATTTGGCAAGCATGATATCGTACGACAATGAGTGTATATAAAAATCTAATATATAAAGAAAACAACAGGAATACCAACAGACTAATGGGCTAGTGTAAGAGTAACACTAGGTATCCACTCCAAAAAGGAGAGACTTCATGGAGATTAAAGTACTAAATGTATTTTTTTGCTAAAATGGTTCCTTAAAAATTTTAAATTAGCAACGAAATCTTATTTATTCTTCTATATTTTATGCAAACAAATAAACATAGTGTGTCAAATGGATATATGAATTCTAATATAAACCTAATTTTATTTACTTTATTTTAAAAGAATTTGATTTCTTTGTGCAAACTTTGCTGTGTTTTATATTGTAATGGTTCTATGCTATAATTCTATGCTATAATTTGGGTTGTATTGTAACAAGGTAGTCATGAACATTTATGATAGCTTTAGTTCATGATTATTTTCAATGCGGAGAACCCGTACATAGAGGTTAGCGTATTTACCAACAGAATTGTATAGGTGAATGTGTGAGGCTCTTCTGTATTCAATTGCTTAGAATTTTTAAATGTTCTCTAACATTCCATCATACTCTCTGTGATAAATATCACACTGTTGCCACTAATTGTATGTATTGCTCTTTGAGAATTCTGCAGTTTTCAATGCCATCACACAATGGACAATAGGAATAGCTGCTACTGTCACAATTATTTTCAGAGAAAATTCGGGACTTTATTCCAGTTCCAATGTTGTAATTAATATAAATGGCAACGTGTTTAAAATTTGTCTCTGGCAGTCTTTCTGCTATATTTAGAGAGAAGACATTTAAAATTTGCATATTCCAGGGTTATCTTCTGTGAAAGAAGGAATACAGTAAAAAGAATTAAATCTCCAGGATTATCAGATTCAAGTTCATTTTCTTTTTTAAAAAAACTTTTAAAAGAAGATTTCATTTATTTTTTAACTATGTGCATTACAGGAAACAAAACACAAGAGGGCAAAAACAACAAAGTCACCCAGTCACAAGCAGCTCAGCTTTGTGTGTCGTTTTAGATCCTGCAAGGATACATATGCTTAGGTAATTGACATTATATAGAATGCACCATGCTTTCCCCACATTGTGAATATTCACCAACTAAAAACTCCACACTACACAAGGATTTTGACAACCAAGAATACACCATGCCATCTCACTCTGTCAGAGAAAACTGTAATCCTGTCTTTCTTGGCAACAGAAATTTCATAGAAGACAAAAACGGCAGCAGTCTTGTAGATAGACGTACTGACGAAGTTACAACTAAATTATGCATTCACGCAGTGCTCAGCTCACAAGGAAATGCAAAGCAACACTGAATATAGCACTCCTAAGCTTATCATCAGAACTATACACTAACATATGTAGAAGCGGTATTCCCTGATCAAGAAATGTATTCCTTTGGAGAAGCTGGGAGATGTACCCATGGTGGGGTCTCTTAGAATTTCAGTCTCTACACAGCTGCAGACCTCACCCTGAGAACCTCTCTGTCCCTCCAGTCATCCGAGCAATATGAATTTCCTCACACTGTCCAGACATGGCTTAACAGTTCCATCTTCAAGAAGAACTCTCATTGTCAGTTCTATCATATCACTACTATACTTTTAGCCATGTGCTCTCTTTTAGAATATAACTTTCAGATGATGAGGAATGAACTGTGCACAATGAACACAAGTATTCAAATTCGTTTTCAATTGCTAAAAATAATAACAATAAAAAGTTATTATTTTCATTTTATACCTGGCACTAGATTAGAAGTTTTTATGTAGGATACTCTTGTCTGTCTATATATCCATCCATTTATCACTGAAAACTGGAGATGAATGTGCAAGAATGAAAGAAGGCTAAATACTCTTGACTCAAACCAAACATCTTAAATATATAACTTGAACTTGGAACTCAAATGCTCCACGACTGATATATCGAGATAACCAGAAAGAAATAATATTTTTGGACATTTCCCAGTTTTAGTAAAATGAAATACAGGGCAAAATGTATAGTATTCTTTTTCCAATTGTTTGGCATATGAACAACCTTTGTATCAATTTTTCTCTGTTTTATGTGTCAACATAAAATTGACAGTTTTTAAGATATTAAGAATTATGTATGCTGTAACAAAGATGAAAACAGTACATAAATTAATGTGTCCTTGTTCTAAAAAAAGTATAGGATGAGTATAATTCACTCCTTTTTTTTCATTGCTCAAAATTGCTGCAGTTGCCCTCAGAAATGATGACTTGATTTAACATTGACATTATAACCTCAAATACTCTCGATTTATATAGTTTATGGGGGAAAATATAAACAACTGAATCAAACTGTTTGGTTTAAATCAACAAAATGACTTGCCCAAAGAAAAGATTTTGATAACTCTTTCCTGAATTTGTTTCGTCTTCACTCCATAAATGATGGGGTTGACACTGGGTGGGACTACCACATAGAGGTTGGCAAGGAGAATATGCACATGCAGCGGTATACTGTGACCCCCAAAACGATGAGCAAAGAAAGAGAAGAACGCTGGTGTATAGAACAGAAGAATAACACAAACATGGGAACCACAAGTACCTAGAGCCTTGAGCCGGGCATCTCGAGAAGGAATTCTAAACACAGAACAAAGGATAAGTATATATGAGACAATGATCAGCACAACATCCAGGCATAAGGAAAAAATAGCCACTATCATGCCATAGTAAATATTGACCTTGATGCTGTCACAGGCCAACCTGGCAATGCCCATGTGCTCACAGTATGAGTGACGAATGATGTTCTTCCCGCAATAGGTGAGCCTATAAACAAGGAAGATCAGGGGGAAGCAGATGAAGAAGCTTCTAATCACAGATGCAATGCCCATTTTGATGATGACAGATGGGGTTAGAATGGTGGTGTATCTTAGTGGATAGCAGATGGCCACATAACGGTCAAATGCCATAGCCAGCAGTATAGCAGACTCTGCCACAAAGATGAAGTGGAGGAAAAACATCTGAGATACGCAGCTAGCGAAGGAAATACCTGCAGCCTGGAACCAGAAGATTGCTAACATTTTTGGTGTTGTGACTGTAGACAGAAAGATATCAGCCAGTGCCAACATGGACAGGAAAAGATACATGGGTTCGTGAAGGCTGCGTTCAGTAATGATCAGGAATAATAGCAGGGCATTTCCTGCAATGGCCACTATGTACATTGAACAAATGGGGATGGAGATCCATATGTGTGACTCTTCCAGTCCTGGGATCCCAATCATGGTGTACCAGATGTCTCTGACATTGGTGTAATTTAAAATGGTTGAAGGTGTTGTCATGTTTATTTTGCCTACTAGTTCTGGAACTGCCAATCAGAACAAAAATAACAACAACAACAACAACAACAACAACAACAACAGCAACAACAATGACAACAAGAAAAAAAATACAAGAAGACAAAATTGTGATTATTTTATTAGACTAAATGTGAATACTAACAGTTGGCTAAGATTAAGACAAAACCCTTCATTATGTATCCTATATGTATTTTGCTTCATACCTCAGAGCCTCTGGCAGGCTTTGCCTATGATCAGTCATTATTCCTATTCAGTTCTGATGTTCACACACAGTTCTCTTTATCAAGGTCTAGAGAGATGTAGTAGTCAGAAACCTGCTGGTTTCGAGGAACCATAGCTATTGAATCAGTGTTAACTATTACCTAAAGACTATCTTACTATAAAACCTATGGTTTAAAAGAGCCCTTTTCCTTACTTGAGTAATTTGTTTGACAAATCAAGGATTTAAAAATATAGGTATTTCCTGTTTTTGAGAATGCTATATCAGAGGCAAGAGCTGGTTCAGTAGTTAAGAATGCTGTATCAGCTTTGCATTTTGGTACTGGATCTACTTTTTTGTTTGATTGCTTAATATTAGTGCATTTAACAATGTTTCATACCAACCTGACATCTGACATTGTTTCTTCTCTGGACCATATTGTGATCTACAGAGTTAATACTTGAGAACTGTGCACCAAGTTACAATAAAATCACATAAAGAACTCTGATAATGTTTTAGGTAAGATTATGACTGTTATTGGAGCACATTCACTGCTGCATATGTTTATCTGCTGTTTGTGAATCATGGTTTAGACACACCAAGAACTATCAGTGAGCTAATGAATCCACACTATCAGAAGTCAGCACACATAATCTTTATCTTTCTCATAAAGGAGTTCTCTTCATTATTCTAGCCTCACCTATATTGACTTCTGTTTACACATATGACATATGTCTTCTACTTTCTGTTTATATTTCACGTTACATTTTTTATTAATTTTATGAATGAATTTCAATGATACTGAGGGAAAACATTATAGAAAATGGAAAATTTAATGAACTGTAAACAAGTCAAAGAAACAAGATGAAACTCTTAAATTCATTCTATTATAGTATTATGTTAAATATAATCAGATGAAGATCATAAATGAATTCAATTAGATGTCATACCTATTAGAGGACTCAAAGCATGGACCAACAACCATCTCTCAAAACAAGCTAGGATAGGAATGTTTCGAGAAATTCAATGTGTGATAAACATAATACAGTCTATGTCTAAATAGGAGTAAAGGTTCATCAAATTATTATAATTAAATCTGTTTTAGAGACACATTTAACTCAGAAAGGAAAGCTTGTCCTTGGGAAGAACAAGAAAATAAAATAAAAGTTCAGATAAGGAAGATATAACTGCATATATTTCAAACCATCTAGCATATTGAGGGCTAACCAAAATTAGACATAGGAGTATACACTTAGATTATAGCCATTCAACTTCACAGAGCAGAATTTATAGCATTGGGGGTAAACATTGTTGCAAAGAATGATTTATTAAACCTGGAATAAAGAATATATACATTATGCATAAATATACACATACACATTCATATCCATATCCATACACAATGTGCATTAATAAATAATGCTTTATTATTTCAAAGTAATGTTTAAAGGTATGGTGTGACTATTTTTGTTTTGCTTCCAGTTGCATAATGATGTATTACATAACATAATTTACACTTTATTTCATTAATTCAACCTTAGATTCAATGATAGCTCTGAGTATTTCGTCATATAACATAACAAATTTTTGTTGAGGAAAAAATTGTTCCAGTAAAATGAAAGATATAGTTACTGCCATTGTCTCCCAGTAGGAAAAAATGGTGGCTCAGGAAAGTAAGCATAAACAGAACAACAACGTAGCCATCAAAACTGTGTTTGGTTAGCTGTGTGTATAAAGAAATAAATGCATAAAATAGAGATTTCTTTACAGAGATTAATGTGTGATGAACAAAGTCATAAATTATTTGATATAACTTGAAAAAAATGTAGTGATGCTACTAATCAACATAGAGTAAGTCAAGTTTTAAAGTAGCATGTTGTAAAGTAAGTTGTAATTTTTAAAGAATTATTTGGTTTCCTGTGTGTTGATAAACAAAAGCATCTTTAGGGTAATATATGTTAATTAGTTGCCTATATGTATTGCTTTTTAATAGATATTGATAGAGATCACATTATCTTTAAAACATGTATTACATCCTGTAGAAGTAAAAGACAATTCAGTAAGAGCTTAGGTTCTGGAATCTGACCAATAGTAGATATGATTCTGTAAGTGATGCACACATCATAACAGACATGATTCTATAACTGATGCATGCATCATAGCAGATATGACATAAAGGAAGAAGCTAACCTATGAGCCAGATTTTATCCTATCATGTTTTATCAGGAACAAGATCACTTGTTATTTTTAGAATTTAGAAATCACCCTGGGACTATTCTTGGAGATCGACTCTATCTGAAACAAAGACCATAAAGCACTAGGATTAGAAGAAATATAAACAGAAAACATGCAGTCAGCTGGCTTTTAAAAACCTGACAAGGCAATGTGTATGTATGTATTAAGAATGCATATATAACTATATTTGTTGCTTATTAAAATATATTTCTATATGGTATATCTTGATTATGTTTTCTCTTCCCTCTACTCCTCCCAGTTCCTCTTCATCTCCCCTCCCATCTGGATCATCCCTTTTATGTATCGTTAGAAAACAACCTTCTTAGGAAATAATATAGTAAATACTATGTAATACAATATAATAGTGACTGTCTCTTAAGTTGTATTTCTAGAAAATGCATGCTTTGCATGTCTAGAAAAATCTGTAAATGAATCTGAAAGCTTATCAAATGTGCATAGGGCCCTAGAAAGGCAACTGAACATCTCTGAGTTCTCCCTTCAGGTCTTCACCGTCGCCATGATCTTGGCTGAGACACTGACATATTCTAAGCTTCACTACAGCTGAAGTAAAAAGGGCTCATGTTATTATTCTATTTGAAACAAAATATAAAATCCAACAACAGATATGGAGTTCAAAGACCAAAAGCACTAGGCTTGGGTTTTTGGTCCTATTATAATTCATCCTTTAGATGAAAACAATCTTTAAAACATAACAGAACAGCGTGTATGGGTAATTCTAATGTGTCTCAGGTGCATAATCTAGGTAAGAACAGTGACAGCTCTCAACTGTCCAGACTGTTCTATCTACAGGGTGCCCTTGAATAATTTGTCTTATATATATTAATTTATATATTAAAATTAAATATTCTAAGGCCTTCCCAATCAATTTTGCCCCATGATTTTGTAGTTTAAAGCTCATGAAATATATTTTAGACATCATCCTACTGTAAATAGTATTACTTGCATGATGTATAAACAACACATTATAAATATGACATATGAACAGGCTAAGCAGCTTGCTTAGTTCACATAACCAGTATTTAACAAGGCAGGAGCTCAGCTCACCTTTTTCTAACTAAGCCCTCGTTTGTCACTCACAAAGCAACAGTCTGTAAACTGACTTTACACCTGGCTTGTGATGCAATTTTATTCTTATCTTCTTACAGAGTTCAATAGCTCTGTTTTTCACCATTACATTACTATTACTATTATTATTATTATTATCATTATAATTTTCATTAATATTAATTTATTCAGTGTGATGTGCCAAGTTTTGGGTTTGTGAGAACAAGACTTGGAATAAAGACCAAAGGTAAACACTAGTTTTATTGAATATTAAGGGTTAGTGGAGGTCTGGACTTTGCAAGAAGGTAAAGACGGTGAATATGTGATGTTATAAAACCACTGTGCTTGGTGACTGCTCAGGGGATAACCACTCAAACAGAAAGTCATGGGAAATCAAAAAACTTTGATTAAACCTTCTTTTGAAAGTGAGGATAGGCCTGAATTGTTTTTCTTCCTTTAACACAAGCTGAAATTCATAAAAATACTCAGGTTCCTATACAGCTTGCTATTCATAGATTTGTTAGAATCATCTCACTTTTTGTTCATAATAAAGTTATTTTTTCTCTTCATTTCTATCCACATCACTCCTATGCTATTAACTTCTGAGCATCTCCTATTTCCTCTTCCTCACTTTGTTAAAAAGTGTGCCCAATGTGAAAAATGTGAAAGCGAATACATACAGTACCAAATCAAGCATCTCAAGAAGTAAACAGACCAGAAAATAAAACTTACCATGAGATCCTCCAGTGCACTAAGCTCGTCTGACTCAAGAATAAGCTGTCCTCACTCCAGGAAGGCTTTATAAGTTAATGTGCTCTTTCATTTCTCGTTTGAATGATGCGAGGCGCACTCCTGTTGCTCTTAGCACAGTGAAGACTCTGAGGTAGAATCTGAAACCAAATCATAGATTATTCTTCATTTGTAGAAAACCTAACTTGTGATTGACTACATTGGGGTGACAAAGCCCTATTTTTTCTGGCTTACTACTTTTGAAAAAAAGTGATTCCCAATTCTGTAGATTCCCATTTCCGTCATGGTGATTACCTTTCAAAATATATAATCTACTTATCGGTGAGCTCTTCTAGGAGTGAAATAGTAATACCCTCCTATTTCAGGTGTTCTGTTACAAATATTTCTAACGTATTTCATGAGTGTAACACCTTATTCCATCTTCAACCTTAAAACAGCTAAAGCTATTGCCTGGACAAGGACCATACTTGGGATAGAACTGGCTGGAAAATTGTCACCATCCCCTTCCTAGGAAGCAGAACCATCTATCTTGCTCTTAGGGGCCACCCTCTGCAGACAGAACTTGAATTCTCTTATTTCTAATGACAGGTGTTACCGCCTCTCTCTGCATTTGCAGACTCCCTGGTGGTCAGCAAGATGGATGGTTTCTCATTTATTATGTCCTACTGCTCATTCAAATGCTGTATAATCCTGAGAGGCCTAAGACTCAGTAGAGTTGAGGAATCCCAGAAAATGCCTGGGGTCTTCTGAAGCCCAGGTCCTTAGGTAAGAAAACCAAAACAAAATATACAGTATAGTGACTGTTTTGAGAGAAATATTTTTCTTTTCATTTTTTATTGAATTTTTAAAAAATTTACATTTCAAGTATTATCCCCTTTCCTGGTTTCCCCATAAACTCCCTATCCTCTCCTCCTTCCCCAGCTTCTATGAGGGTGTTCCCCCAACCACCCACCCTTTCTGGCCTCCCTGCCCTGACATTCTTCTACACTGGGGCATTGAGCCTTGGCAGAACCAAGGGCTTCTCCTCCCTTTGATGACACATGGAGGGACCCATGGCTCCAGCTCCATATATAGCAGAAGACGGCCTTGTTGGGCATCAATGGCACAATTTTTTAAGAAATGTGATGTCAGCGCTAGTGTGCCTACACTTTAATCTTATCAGTGTACACCTTAGAGACACATATGTAATTCATTTAAAATTTTATTCTTTAACTTATTAAATTTATTTCAAATTTTATGTGTATATTTGTGTATCTGTGTGAGTATATGTGATATATTTGTATGTACCCAGGAAGTCTGAAAAGGATACTGGAGGGCTTAGTACTAGAGTGCAAAGTGATTCTGATAACAAGGATCCAGATGATGATAATATGGAACAGTAACAAATTTTTGCCTTAAGATTACCATTTTTTGAACAACACGAATGCTATAAGAGATAATGATAAATTGAAATATTTAAGACTCAATCAACAGTCAAAGAATTACTACAAGACTCAAAGAAAAGTGAACCGTGACTTCCTCACTGGACTCTGTAGTGTGAATTATCTAACCTGCTCTGTGATCCTGGCTGGTTACAAATACACTGTATCCAGTCATAGAAATTTCTGGATTTGTGAGTGAATCACACACACACACACACACACACACACACACACACACACGCACACGCACACGCACACGCACACGCACACGCACATACATGCCCACGTGTACATGCACACACACCAGTTAATTTTGGTGTGTTTGTCTATTCAATGGCTGAGCACTTCAGCTAACAAGTAGTATCCTCAGGTATTTCAAAGTTAACATCCTTTAAAATTTATAGTTTGTCTTTGCTACCCTAGACCCAAAAGTCCTGCCTCTGTCTGCCCAGTCATTGGCCATTGGCAACTTCACTTCCCAGTCAGAGCCAACTGGGGGCAGACTTCCTTTAGCCTAAGTGCAAGACACTACAAACATATTTTTTGGGGGATAATACAATTAGCATGAGAACACAAGACACTACAGTACTCATTTGCACCTAAAATATAATTTGTAAATTGTAAATCTGGATATTTTACCTGATGGCACAAAAATATTTGGTATTAAAATCAACTTCCCATTTTCAGAAACATATTTAATGAAAAATAACTTCTCATTAATAGGTTTTCTCAAAAACATATTTCAGATTTCTATATAGTTATGCTAACAGATGCCTTGTAAATTAACAAATTGGTGTTTAGTTTATTTTCACATTCCTTGTTACAAGTACCATTTGCTACAAGTACACAGATACTGACAGCATCTTCATATGGACGAAATCATATGCCATCCATATGTGCTTTCAATCAAGAAAAGTCCATACAGTTGGCTTTGTCTCTAAACTTCAACAGCAATGCTTTTGCTTCAGTCTTCTGAGGCCTCTCATTGTAACCCAAAAGGTTAAAGCAGAAGACGCTATGGACAGTGATGACTACATGTTTTGCTTCAGGGATGGTTTTATTGGCTCATCTTTAACAACAACATCAGCAGAAATTTAAAGACTTTGCTATTTCCTTAGTTGTTTGAGGGATGATTGTTTCATAATGCTTTTATGGTTGTGTCAGTTAAAAAGATAAATCCTGAGATCTCTTAGATACTGGATCACCAACTAGGCAGCGTACACCAGCTTAGAGGAGGCCTTGAACACACATATACAGCAGAGGACTCCCGGGTCTGGGGTCAGTCAGAGAAGATGCTACAAGTGCCAACAATGGAACTTGAACTGCATGCTTATTATGGGCAAAAGGAATTAGCACAGCAGATTGGAGTAAAGTATTAGAGGTTATATAGGGAAGGTAGTAGCATGTCATCCAGATGACATGTGACATACAAGTGTGTCTTTATGACTCTCTAAAACTCCTCTGAATATTTTCTTTCTTCAAATGCTTAGATGTGGCAAAAATCTAATTCTATTTTTCCATTTGTTCCCCAGCTCAAATGACCTATCCAGACATGGTAAATCACCTTCAGTAGCAGTGCTTCCTAACAATAATGTATCACCAACTTGAGAAAGAAAGAGGAAAGTTGTCTCTCTCTTTTATCTCCAGGTATTTATAGATTGGGGCCTAGCCTAATAATTATCAGAGTGTCAACAACCAGCAGATAATGGGAGCAGATACAAAAACCACAGCCAAACATTAGGTCGAGAAAGACAGCCTAAGTTAGAGGTCCTCTTTCTGTCCCTTCTTTTGGAGCTCAGAGAATCCCAAAAAATTGGTTGAAGAAGAATTTTTAGAGCCAGAGAATTCAACAGAATCAACTAAGTGCGGTCATAGGGGCTCACAGAGACTGAGGTAGCAATCACAGAGCCTGCATGCTCTGTGCTAGATCCTTTGGATATGTGTTATGGCTGTTAGCTTGGTGTTTTTGTGGGACTCCTAATAGTTGGAATGGGGTATCTCAGATTCTTTTGACTATTCTTGGAGAACTTTTCTTTCTATTGGGTTGATATGTGTATTTCATCTGGGATGCCAGTTCTTTTCTGAAGGCAAACAGATGAGGAGAGGATGTTGGAGAGCTGGTTGGAACTGGAGGAACGGAGGGAGGATAAATTAATGTTGAGATGTATTGAAAACAAAATAAGCAAGCAAACAAGAACAAATGCCAAGTAGCGGCAGCAACAACAACAACAGCATAAACAACAAACCTGTCAAATGATATTGACAAATTCTCAGAATAAAAACAATTAGTATGAATCTCATTGTTCTTTACATAGTTCAAAAAGTCCAAACATAGCTTTGGAAAAACAGATACATTATTCATAGGCAATTATAGTATGAAATAATAATTATTCCCACTGGAGAATTTATCAAGATAGATAGGATGAGTAGTCATATATTTCTACTGCTGTAAAACATATGGGGATCAGAATACTAGAAATAAGAGTGAAGAGTATAAGAAATGCAGAAATTGGAGAGAGAGAATTAAAAAGATGGTTAGGAGTAAAATAAAAGCAATATTTTGTTAATGCAAATGCCTGCATAACATTCCCTCTAACGAAGATATTTAAGGGTAGAAAGACCCTCAGAACATCTCCGTGAGACCTCAAGTTTTAGAAACAGAGTGATTATTCTAGAGTAGTATTCTGTCTTCAATACAGCATCTCAAGAACTTTCCAAGCATGAACTTCTCTAAGTGAACAGACATAGTTTTCTAAACCCAATTCAGATAGTTCTTTATATACAAAACAATAAAACAGGACTTGTATCATACACATCAGACATAAAATGCAACACAAATGCATCAGAGCTGTAAATGTAAGATCTGAAACTACAAGGCTGGTATTGTTGGACAGAATTTTTTAAAACTATCTGAAAATAATAGGACAATACCTCTGCCGTAATTTTTTTAAAGAAAAGCGCAGCTGCAAATACATATTTTTGAATTTTTGGTAAATTGGTCCTATAGACCTTCTTAAATTTTACCGGCTGTTGCCATTGCTCCTGAGAGTAAGTTCTTTTAATATAGACACTAAGTACATGAGACATAGGACACAGAGGAATCTAACTGGGAATTACCTTAGGGCATTTTCTCTATTGGATAAATTTCACAGAGCTACAAAGTTCTACATGATATTATGGGCTATCATCATCAAAGTTTTATGAAGCTATAAAAGCTTTAGCTTATGAAAAGTCTAGTCCAGCAAGATATGTTTACAGTACAATAGTAGCACAAATATTATGGTAGTGATTATTTTCAGTTTGAATTTTAGATGAAAACAATACCTGGCACAATTAACTGGATCAAAAGCTCATGGGTTTGTAAGTCATAAGAGAGAATACAACACTATTTTATAGTGTAAAACTATAAAATTAACTCAAATCAGTAGCCTGCCTCTAGTCAAAGGATAAACTGGCTGAGAAAGAAATTAGGGAAACGACACCCTTCATAATACTCCCAAATAATATAAAATACCTCGGTGTGACTTTAACCAAGAAAGTGAAAGATCTGTATGACAAGAACTTCAAGCCCCTGAAGAAAGAAATTGAAGATCTCAGAAGACAGAAAGATTCCCCATGCTAATGGAATGGCAGGAATAATATAGTAAAAATGACCATTTTGCCAAAAGCAATCCACAGAGTCAATGCAATCCCCATCAAAATTCCTACCCAATTTTTTATAGAGATAAAAAGAGCAATTTGCAAACTCAATTGCAATAACCCAAAACCCAGGAGACTGAAAACTATACTCAACAATAAAAGAAGTCTGTGGGAATCACCATCCCTGACCTCAAGCAGTATTACAGAGCAATAGTGATAAAAACTGTATGGTATTGGTACAGAGACAGACAGAAAGATCAGTGGAATAGAATTGAAGACCCAGAAATGAACCCACACACCTATGGTTACTTGATCTTTGACAAAGGAGCTAAAACCATCCAACGGAAGAAAAATAGCATTTTCAACAGTTGGTGCTGGTTCAATTGAAGGTCCATTATTATCATACTGTACAAAGCTTAAGTCCAAGTGGATCAAGGACCTCCACATAATACCAGATACACTCAAATTAATAGAAAAAAAAGTGGGGAAGCGTCTCAAACACATGGACAGTGAGGGCAATTTCCTGAACAAAACACCAATGGCTTATGCTCTAAGATGAAGAATCAACAAATGGAACCTCATAAAACTACAAAGCTTCTGTAAGACAAAGGACACTGTTGTTAGGACTAAACAGCAACCAAAAGATTGAGGAAAGATCTTTACCAATCCTACATCTGATAGAGGGCTAATATCCAAAATAAACAAAGAACTCAAGAAATTAGATTCCAGAGAGCCAAATAACCCTACTAAAAATGGGGTACAGAGCTAAACGAAACATTCTCAGCTGAGGAATATTGAATGACTGAAAAGCACCTAAAGAAATTTTCAACATCCTTAGTCCTCAGGGAAATGCAAATCAAAACAATCCTGAGATTCCACCCAACACCAGTCAGAATAGATAAGATAAAAAGCACAGGTGACAGCAGATGCTGGGGAGGATGTGAAGAAGGAGGAACACTCTTCCATTGTTGGTGGGATTGCAGACTGGTACAACCACTCTGGAAATCAGTCTAGAGGTTACTCAGAATATTGGATATTCTACTACCTGCGGACCCAGATATACCTCTCCTGGGCATAAACCAAAAGATGCTTGAACATATAACAAAGACACATGCTCCGCTATGTTCATAGCAGCCTTATTTATAATAGCCAGAAGGTGGAAAGAACCAAGATGCCCTTCAACAGAGGAATGGATTCAAAAAAAGTGGTACATCTACACAGTGAAATACAACTCAGCTATCAAAACAATGACTTCATGAAATTCATAGGCAAATGGAATGAACTAGGAAATATCATCCTGAGTGACGTAACCCAGTATCAGAAAAACACACTTGGTATACACTCATTGATAAGTGGATATTAGCCCAAAAACTCAAATTACCTAAGATGCAATCCACACACCACAGGAAGCACTAGAAGAAGGATGACCAAAATGTGGATGTTCACACTCCTTCTTAAAAGGAGGAACAAAAACATCCATAGAGGGTATATGGAGGCAAAATTTAGAGCAGAGACTGAAGGAATCGTCATTCAGAGCCTGACCCACATGTGGCCCATATATATGCAGCCACCAAAACTAGATAAGATTGATGAAGATAAAAAGTGCATGGTGAAAGGGATGGGATATAGATCTCTCCTGAGAGACACATCCAGAGCATGTGCAATACAGAGGTCAATGCTAGCACCAAACCATGGGACTGAGAACAGGACCCCCTTTGGGGAAATTAGAGGAAGCATTGAAATAGCTGAAGGGGCTTGCAACAGCATAAGAAAAACAATGCCAACCAACCATAGCTTCCAGGGACTAAACCACTACCAAAACACTATACAAGGACTGACACAGGGCTCCAACTGCAAATGTAGCAGAGAATAGCCTTGTTGGGGCACCAGTGGAAGGGGAAGCCCTTAGTCCTGCCAAGATTGGACCCCTAGTACAGGGGAATTTCGGGGGGATGGTAAGGAGTATAGATTGGGTGAACCCCCTATGTGTGTAGGAGAGGCATGGGGGTCTTATGGACAGGAAACCAGGAAAGGGAATAACATTTGAAATATAAATAAATAAATATATTTAATAATTTAAAATAAAAAGTTCAGACATCACAACTGTTTGGAATATCTTTGCTTTGTAATTGTAGTTGTTTGGTATTAATAAAAACTGTACCCAGTGGGGGGAAAAACAAAAATAAACTATCACCTAATTTGTTACCATTACAATATAATTTAGTATATCTCTCAGCACTCACCTAAGACCCTCCTTTTCACAGCACAAGGAAATTATTATAGAGCTCAATGAATGATCAAGTGATAGCGAATAAAGAGTCCATGTACTTCTTAGCATTAATTGCAACATCTAGATTACACTCCATTGCCTAGGCTCAGGTATCTTCATAAAAGAGGAGAAAAGATTGTAAGGCATGAGCAGTAAAACCATATTTTGGGGAACACCATGGCCACAGCATATCTGAACTCACAGTGGTTGGGGCTGCTTGTCTAAAACTTGCAGAAAATCAAATCATTGAGCTTTCCAGCATGGATGAAGTAGAGGCTCAAGCAATTTCACTCTTGTCTAAGTGGGATCAGTTTCCTTCAGAGATGTGATCTAAGAGAGGCAATGTTCTAGAAGATTGTCTTACATCAATGCACAGACAGACAATACTAAATGGATTCTATTGATTTTTAAGTAAAGTGCATGGTGTTGGTAGGGTAAAATGGTCAGATAAGGGGAAGAACTGATTGAAAAGCCCTAGGGGCCTGAATTTGATCAGAACACCTAATTTATGAAATTCTCAAACAGCATAAAATATATAGTTGAAAGAATTCCAGAGATAACTCGACTTACTCTTAATCTTTCCACAAATTTCCCCAGAGACCACATTTGTTTCCATTTTAGTTACGTGATTTCTCTCAGTAGACACTAAAGTTTTTGCTCAGGAGAGAACAAATGTGCAAACTATACCATATCTGTGAAGTGTGCAGGGTTAACACGGCCATGCTCAGGGACCTTGCATTGCTGTGTGTTTCAGGCTGTCTAAATTCTCCTTTTACCTTAATATTACTTCTCCCAAAGGGGTCATCTACATCTGAACCTGACAGGTCTCCTGAGCATTGAGATAACACATTGGCAGCCATCACCAGCAACATGATCATGTGCTCTCACTGGCACAAAATAACCTCTTCTCATAGAAGACAATATTAGAGATAAGTAGATAAAAATCACATAGGGAAAGGATGATCCAAATAGATTCTAGTTGTATTATATATGCAGAGGAAGAAAATAAGAATTTCATTACATTGATTTGGTTGAAGACACAAATAATATGGAATAATTTTTGCTCAAAGAAGAATATTGGCCATTTTGTTGCAGGAGTATATCTAGTTGTGCAAATACTGTGGAAATAATTTTGACAAAAATCAAATCCATCGAGGAAATTGAAATGAATGGAGATTGAAATACCTTTGAGTAAATTATCATCTGTGGAAAGACAAGTGTGGAAAAATCTCTCAGATGCTTATGAGACTGAAGAAGATGCCAGAACTTCTTATCTGTAAGAAAATTTCTCTTTATTGAAATTTCATAGGTTTTTGGTACCCAATTCCTTAATTTCTAATGAATGGGACTAACACCAGACACAAAGTTGAGAACACTTGGAGAATCACAAAGAGAGTACAACTGATGAAATGCTGGCATTAAAATAGGTCAATTTTGGAGTATCTGAATGTGTTTTCATAACAAATAAGATAAAATAGGCAGTATTTAAAAGAAAGTTGCATCAAAGGTCCACAGTCTTTCATGTGAGTCATCTGCTCTCAAGGTATGAGTTCTAGGCAATGGACTGTGCTCAGGGTTTCAAAAATAAGTCATGCTACTGCTCAGGCTCAGGCTCTGTGAAAGAATTCAGTATTTTCTGAGTCTAGAAAGATGAAAATTCTGTCACTAGAAGTCAGAGGTTAGAGAAGTCCTGAAAACCGCCTGTCTGCTAAAGATTATCCTGCAAGGAATTTTACTCAAGGTGAGCCTGGGAGAGAGATGCCATCTATGGGCCACAGGAATAAGTAGGTCCCAGTCTCAATTTTGTAGGCAACTCCATGAATCCTAGGCTCTGATATGAAGCTTTTCACAGATTGAGTAAATATCTTGGTTTTAAACTGTCTTCACAAAAGTAAACTTGCCTAAAACAAAACAGTAAGATTTTAATGACTAGGAAGAATTTTATTTACACCTTTTAGAAAAGCTCCCTTGCCAAATTCTAAGTTACCTAAGAGTTTCAACTTTCTTTTTTTCATCTTTATTAAATTGAGTATTTCTTATTTACATTTCAAATGTTATTCCCTTTCCCAGTTTCCAGGTCAAGATCGCCCTATCTCCTCCCCCTCCCCTTCGTTATGGGTGTTCCCCTCCCCATCCTCCCAACATTACCGACCTCTCCCCAACAATCCAGTTCACTGGGGGTCCGGCCTTGGCAGGGCCAAAGGCTTCTGCTTCTACTGGTACCCCTACTAGGCTCCCTATGAATTTGGAGCCCAGGTTCAGTCCATTATAGTCTTTGGGTAGTGGCTTAGTCCCTGGAAGCTCTGGTTGGTTGGCATTGTTGTTCATATGGGGTCTCAAGCCCATTCAGCTCTTTCAGTCCTTTCTCTGATTCCTTCAACAGGGGTCCCATTCTCAGTTCATTGGTTTGTTGCTGGCATTCGCCTATGTCTTTGCTGTATTCTGGCTGTGTCTCTCAGGAGTGATCTACATCCGGTTCCTGTCAGCCTGCTCTTCTTTGCTACAATTGCTCTTATACTGAAACCACACAAAGACCCAAGAAAGAAAGAGAACTTCAGACCAATTCCCCTTATGAATATCAATGTAAAAATACTCAAAAAATTCTTGCAAACCAACTCCAAGAAAACCTCAAAACAATCATCCATCATGATCAAGTAGGCTTCATCCCAGGTATGCAGGGATGGTTTAATATACAGAAAACCATCAATGTGATCCATTATATAAACAAACCACTGAGCCATCTCTCTAGCCCTCTAAGGGAGTTCTTTATGTCTTTCTTAAAGTCCTCCACCATCATGATCAAATGTGATTTTAAATCTAGATCTTGCTTTTCTGGTGTGTTTGGACATTCAGTGTTTGCTTTAGTGGGAGAATTGGGCTCTGATGATGCCATGTAGCCTTGGTTTCTGTTGCTTCGGTTCCTGTGCTTGCCTCTTACCATCACGTTGTCTCTGGTGTTACCTTGTTTTGCTATTTCTGACAGTGGCTTGACCTTCCTATAGGCCCGTGTGTCAGGAGTGCTGTAGACTTGTTTTCTTTCAGTCAGTTATGGGAACAGAGTGTTCTGCTTTCAGCCGTGTAGTCATTCCTGTCCACTGGCTGTCAGCTGTCCCTGTAAGTGGGAACCAGAAGGGCCTGCCCCCACTTCTCCTAGGTCCCTTTGTGTAGGGGACCCAGATTGAACTAGGTGTTTTCCTCTAGAGTCAGAAATGTGGACAGAGAGTAGTCTCCTCTGGTTTCCCAGGTGTGTCTGCCCCTCTGAAGGTCTAGCTCTCCCTCCCACAGGATTTGGGTACAGGGAGCTGTTTGACTGAGTCCATTCAGATCAGGGTGCCATCTGGACCGCAGGGCTCCTGCAGCTTGACTGCTCCTAATTTTCCCATGCCGAGAGGCACTATACACTTTCCTCTTGGGCCAAAGATGTGGGCAAAGGTGGGCAGAAGTGGCAGTCTCTCCTGCCCTGCAGTCTCAGGATTGTCCACACTTCTGGGTGATCAGCTCTCTCTCACAGGTAGCAGGGAGCTGTGGGCCAGGATCAGGGAGGTTTGAGTGCCAGCTAGAAACCAGAAGAGTTTCAACTTTCTGATTAATATGGTTTCCTGTAAACATCAATAAGTCTTTAGAAGGTCTTCACTAACTCCACTTTTGATAGAGGGCTAATATCCAAAATACATAAAGAACTCAAGATGTTAACCACCAAGAAACCAAATAAGCCAAACAAAAATTGGGGTATAGAACTAAACTGAGAATTCACAACAGAGGAATCTCCAATGGCTGAGAAGCAGCTAAAGAGATGTTTAAAATCCATAGTGGTTAAAGTAATGCTGATCAACACGACCCTGAGATTCCATGTTACACATGTCAGAATGGCTAAGATCAAAACCTCAGGTAATAATATATGTTGGCCAGGATATGGAGAAAGAGGAAAACTCCTCCATTGCTGGTGGGATTGCTAAATGGTACAACCACTCTGGAAATCAATTTGGAGTTTTCTCAGAAAATTGGAAATAGACCTACCTAATAAAGATCCAGCAATACCACTCTTAGGAATATGCCCAAAAGATGCTTCACCATGCCACAGGGCCACATGTTCCTCTATGTTCATAACAGCCTTATTTATGATAGCCAAAAGCTGGAAACAGCCCAGATGTCTCACAACAGAAGAATGGAAACAGAAAATGTGATTCATTTACACAATGGAATACTACTCAGCTATTAAGAATAAGGACATCCGGAACTTGTGCCCTAAGCAGACCTTGGACGCTGGTTCCGCACCTATTTCTACAACACCGAGAGGAAGCCTGTCAACCAGGTGCTCTAACACACACAGGATCACAGGTGATGTGGGTACAACATCTGCCCCCAAATCGGTAGTAACTGGGTCCCACTAGGTCCAGGGACACAGGAACATACACTCAGCAACTGGCACGGGTACCTTCTGATCTGAACTTGTGCCATGAGCAGAGCTTAGGCGCTGGTTCTGCAACCGTTCCACAACACCCAGAGGAAGCCTACCACCCAGGTGTGATAACACTCCCAGGAACATAGGATCATAGGATCCCAGGATCACAGGATCACAGGATCACAGGTGCACCAACAGGCACAGGATCCCAGAGGAAGCTTGACTCCCAGAAGATGGGACACACACAGGAGCACTGGAGATCTGACAGGCTCAAGGTCACAGCTGAGGCCATAACATCTTCTCCAATACCCAGCATTACTGGGACCCACATAGGAACCATGGAGACACAAACCCCAACCCACCCAGAGGAACAGGTTCCTTCCAGCTTGTATCTGTGCCAGAAGCAAACTCAGGGCTCTGGCCTCTACTCCCACCCACTCCTGCAAAACCCAAAGAAAGCTTGACTACCAAGAGTTCTGACACAATAGGACCTCAGGAGTTTGGTCACACCAGGACTTCCATATCTCAGAGGAAGCTTGGCCCCAAGGAGCTCTGAAACCCTCAGGATCCCAGGATCACAAAGATACCTGGACTCTGAGGAATTCTGACATGACCAGGATCACAAGAAGGACAGAGACAGCTAGGGCAGGCATTAGACATAATGAAATGGTGAGAGGCAAGTGCAAAAACATAAGCAACAGAAACCAAGGCTACTTGGCATCAACAGAACCCAGTTCTGCCATTACAGAAAGTTCTGGATACCCCATCACACCTGAAAAGCAAGAGTACCTCTAGATTTATTCTCACTGGATTTCCTGGCCTGGAACTCTACTTAATCTTGTTTGCCATTCCTTTCTCATCCATTTATGCAATGGTGTTCCTGGGGAGCTGCATATTTCATGTGATATGAACAGAGCCAAGCCTGCACCAGCCCATGTTCTATTTCCTGGCCATGTAACCCTTACAGACCTTTGCATGGGGCTGTCCACTGTGCACATGGTACTGGGAATCCTTTGGGGCTTCCTTCAAGAAATCAGATGCCTGCGTTGCAGTCTTATTTCATTCACAGTTTGTCCTGCGAGGAGTCCTATGTTCTACTTGTCATGTCCTTTGACCAGTACAAGGCCATTTGCAACCCTCTATGCTATTCCTCCATCCCAACCAAGGACCAAAACATAAAAATTGGAGTGGCCATCGTATGTAGCAGTCTTATGCTCATTCCTCCAGTTATTATCTGCCTGAAGTTCTTAAATTACTGCAGGAGTCATTTCCTCTCCCAAACTTTTTTTAATTGGATATCTTTTTATTTACATTTCAAATGTTATTTCCTTTCCCGTTTTCCTGGGCATTAGCTGTCTATCCCATCTCCCTCCCCTTTTTCTATAGGGGTATTCCCCTCCCCACCCACTCCTCTCCTTCCCACTTGCACCAAGACTTGATTCGACTGTCATGTTCAGATATCCGCTTTAACAGTTTCTATGCTCTGTCTCTGGTGATTTGCACCCTGTTGCTGGATGCAGTGCTCATTCTTGCCTCCTATGTGATGATCCTGCACACAGTTCTGTCCATTGCATCCCGGGAGGAGAGAATCAAGTCTTTGCAAACGTGCGTATCTCACATCTCTGCTGTTTTGGTTTTCTACATCCCCATCATTGGTCTGACCATGGTTCACCGCTTTGGAAAGCATCTCTCTCCATTAGTTCATGTCCTTATGGGAAACGTCTACATCCTTTTCCCACCCTTGATGAACCCCATTATATACAGTATCAAGACTCAACAGATACGAGTGAGAATCCAGAGACTGTTTGCTTTTGAATGGAACCTAAGTCCTCAGGTCCACAGTGATTGTTCTTGGCGGTAAAGAATTGCGATCTCAGAAGAAGACTGTGAGGAACTGAAGCTTAACTAATTAGCTCATCTTTTATTGACAGTTTACATTTTACAAATACTTCTACTTTTTACTGCAGCTATCATGAATTGACATTGACTCACATAATATTCTGATATTATATATATATATATATATATATAATCAGAATATTAGCTTGCAATGTGCTGACAAACATGGGTGTATGAGTTTAATTTACTCTGAAATCTTTCCCACATTATGACCAGTGAATTTAGGGTAAATTTATTTCTTCCTATTAGGAGAAAATTAACTTTTTATGAATATATCCCTTCATGAAATTACTACAATATATTTTCAATTCTTCTTACTTCAGTCAATATATTAAAGTCGCATACATGATCTCTGATTTTCAGCTTATCCATGTGGCAATATAATGCATGAGTATGGTGAAGAATTTGGTTTTTTTTTAAATATTCATTTTATTTTCTAATTTTATATATGTGCATGGTAGTATAGGCTCATATAAATGCAGGTGCCTACTGATGACCGAATCTTTAACACACCCTGAATCTGGAGTTATAGGAAGTTCTGAATTGCTGGACCTGAGTGTTCATAGCTCTGCCATCTCATTTCTTTGGCTCTTTAATAATTTAAAACATAATAAAACAAACGCCAATAGATATCTTGTGCTGGTGTGTCTTCAGCGAAATAGCTACCTTGTTCTATCACATGAATAGGATGAAGTTGGCAATATAAGTCTCTGCTTCAATCACACTAAATGATAGAGTAGGACACAGTATACATTTGTGATTACCAGATTTACCAATATGTAATGGTGACAGAAGAGTAACTTTAAATAGAGAAAGATTTTGATGACTTGAAAAATTTTGTCTTTAATTCATATCCCTTTGTATTATTTCATTTAACATTTGGGTGGATTTAGACAAATTCATTTATTACATTTATTTAGTAAATAAATGCCTTTATTATACTTCATTAGAAATATTTATATGTTTATAACTTAACGTCTCCCTCAAAGTTCTCATAGAGACTATACTCAAATGTTTATATGTTTCTAAAATAATATTTCCACTGATGTTTTGATGTAGATGGTATTTTGCTTTTGATATTTGGATTTTAAGTGTCATAAAATGTCACAATTTAGGAAATATTTTATGAGTTTTGCATATATTATCTGTTTCATTACCGTGCAAATTATGAGCCTTTCCTACTTTCCATTTTACTTGTTTAACAGAATTTTAAAAGGACAGGTGAACAATTACTATTCACTAAAGAGAATAGAGAGAAGGCTCCAAAGTAGAAGGCACTTGCTGCACTTGGAGTTGACCCTTGTGTGTTTCCTAGCACTGACATACGCCTCACATCTTTTAATTCCAGTTACAGTGTATCCAATACTATATTCTCATTTCTGTGGGCACCATCCATGTATGAGATGCCCTTATGTGGGTGTAAGTAAACACTCATATGCATACACTAAAATTAAATTAAATAAATAAACCATATGTTAAATAAAAATAAAACCCACAATAGACTATATTTCTATAACTTCTTCAGATAGTATTAATATGAGTACTCAGTTTAATTTCAAATTAATATTATGTCTATTGAAGCATAATCAACAACTATGACTCATCCTTGTTAGATGGAATTCCTACTGTGGTGAACTATGAACGAAAGTTTTAGTGCTGTAGTAACTACTAGAACGAAAGTATAGCATACTCTACCATTGTTGTAAGCCTCTTCGCAGATGATTTTGCTTCATTAACTCTAATAACCTCAAGCCCCTGACCACCAGCTATCTCATTTTTATCCTGTAGGTTTGCCATTGTGAAACCCCATATAAGTGTAAGCTAGTCAACTAGCTAACTTTACTTAAAGAAACTCTCTGTTCAACAATTACCAAGTGATAATTTTTAATATTGTGTGTATTGTTTTATGTTTTAAAGCACCATTTTCTCTTAATATTCCACTCCACTATTAAAGAAAATAAATTTTTATGTAGGCATTGTTTTTTTACTTATCATTTTGATTTTCCATAAAGATATGTTAAACATTTAAATCCTATAACTACAAAATTTCCCCTTGTTGCTAGAATAAATTATTTAGTGTGTACTTGTATCCTTCTGTAATGCTGTCGCAACAAGGATATAACACTGTAGCTGTGAGGAGATACGGAAGTAAACCTCCTGCTTCAGTTCTGCACACTGCTCCGCCCCGAGTATTAAGTGAGAATGATTTAATAATCTTTTCTTTGGGCTGTTTCTCTACTGTTTCCTTTTCCCTATTCTAATGTGTTAGTGTTTATTTTATCTTACGTTATTTTATTACTTTGCATTAGAAACCTGTTTGGTTACTAATGAGTGTCAGAGAGGGTGTGGATGTGGATGGGAAGGGAGATGCAAAGAAAATGGGAGGAGGTGAGGAAAGGGAAACAGTAATCAAGATATATTTTGTAGGGAAAACTATTTTCAATAAAAGAAGAGCTACAATTACAAATTAGAAAATGAGATATCTCTTCATCTGTGTGCAATTAAATATATATATATATTAGAAAATCACACAGTAGAGGAAAAAGCTGCGATGGGAGATTCAGGATCATCTGTGCTCTGAGCACCAATACCAACACCAATCTTGATCTATGATGGGATTAGTTATGCCCAATGAACTGATTGTAAGCTCAAAATAAAACTTGCTGGTTATAGGTTAGTCTATGTAACCTACATAACAAGAAAAGCTAGCTCTCCTGAGTGCTCTGCCTTTCATTAGTGTACTGTTGAACAAAATCATCTCACACAGAGCCTATTATATAACAAAATGTTCAATGCTGATTTGAAGTAATAAATGCACTGAAAGTAAACTTCCTCACACAAAACTAACAATTGAGAAACATGGCTTACACAACTAAAAGAATCTTAGATATAACAAAGGACACCTTTACTCAAGTGAAAAGCCAGCTTACAGGAGGGAAAAGTTTTCGCCAGCTACATGCCTGATAGAGAACTGAGATGTACAATATAGAAATTACTTAAAACATTAAACAATAAGAAATATTTAATTTCCTTATCATTGTATATTCATATACATTTATTTTTCAATATCCTGAGCCATCAGAGAAATGCGAACTGAAATTACATTCACATTTTAACTTACCCCAATCAGAATGACTAAAGTTAAAGGAAAATGACATCACATTCTTTTTTTTTTCTTTTGGGTGGTAGTATACTGTGTTAGTACTGTTAAAACATAAATTTAGAATAATTCACATAGTTACAATTTGTATTAATGTGTGCTAGTGTGTGGTTTCATGGATGTGTGTCTCAACTCTCATTTAATTAACTAACTTTTCATCCCAATCTCATGTTTTCCTTCCTCCTTTACTCCCAGTCCCTCTGTCTAACCTCTTCTCTCTTTATGCTCCTTCCATTTCTCCTCAGAAAAGAGACCTCCCATGGACATCAACTTTCCTTTGCATATCAGGTTGTATTAGGACTGGGTGCATTTTCTTCTACCGAGGTTAGACAAGGCCTCCAAGTTAGAGGAAAGGGTTCCAAAGACAGCCAACAGTGTCAAAGACATCCCCAGCTCCTGCTGTTAGAGGTCCCACATAAGGACCAACCTGTACATCCCTTTACATTTGTATGGGCATATGTTCATTCTATGTTCACATTCTGGTTGATGGTTCAGCCTTTGCAGCCCTACAGACCTAGGTTACTTTGTTTGGTATGTTTTCTTGTTATTACCCTCATCATTCTGTCTCCTTCAATATTTCTTCCCCTCTTTCAAAAGATTCCCTAAGTTGCACTTAAAGTTTGGATGTAGGTCTCTGCATATATTTTCATCAGCTGCTGGATGAAGCCATTCAGGTGACTGTTATCCTAACCTCCTGTCTGCAAGCACAGCAGAATATTTTTAAGACTTTCAAGGGTGTGCTCTCATGGCATAGGACTCAGGTGGGTCAGTCATTAGCTGGACATTTCCTCAGTGTCTGCTCCATCTCTATTACTATCTGTCATAGGCAAAAATCATTGTGGTTAGAAAGTTTAAAATATGGATTGGTATTCTTATCTCTATCAATGAATAATTAGCCATTGGTGAATGTGTACATTTGGTTGATTAGCAATAATATAAATATTGTTTAGGGTTTTATTTTCTTAGGACTCCTGAATCAACAAAACCATTCACTTACTTATTCTCTAATTTATACATATTTCCCATTTTACATTTATGTCTGAGATTTCTAAAATAGGGTAGAAAATATACTTTCCTGAAACAGTTGCAATCCAGACTCCTAACCAGTGTGTTTGTTTTCCATATCTTAATAGTGTTAAATTACATTTCTGTCAATAGACTCAAGCCAAAACCCTGATATAGGTGAAGGACTTAGAACTTCTAATTATAATATTCCACAATCCCGAGGGTCAGAGTACACTGGAGGGAATATGGAAGGAAATGGAGAGACAGGGAGAATAGGAAAGACAACCAGAAAGGAGGGGCGATGAGTGACTTAAATTACAATTTATCCCTAAGGAAATACTTCTGAAATAAATGCTCATACCAGGCAGGCTTTTGTGCTGTGCCTGATGAAAAATGTGTTATGACCAAATTCTTCACAGAACTAAATATCTGAAGCTCATGACAATGTCATTAAAGAATGGACAGGGTCAAATTTTCAGGTTAGTGGGAGAATGTAATGTACTGCTCTTAGGGGTTTTACAGGGACCAGGATGAGGTAAAAGAGGCCACAGGCATCTGACTTTTCACTAGAGAGAATGAGTAGCATTCTCAGGCAGGAACCCATGGGTGACGGTTGTGGGTCCTCATGACTCTCCTACACTGCTCCAGCCTGGCTTCTTGAGGGGTTGTAATACGTGATGTCTACAATCAAAGAAAACATCAAGTTACGGCAAGGGAGTTTTGGCCATGGTATGAAGGAAGTATCTGGGAATAATTAAAAATGATTATTTTATTAGATACATGTATAAAATTCCTAAATAATATTAGTAAAGTTAATAATAATGAATTAGCACAACTAATACAATGGGAAGTGCAAAGAAGATTGTGAACCCAAGTTAGGGGCCATTGAGATGAATTGTGTATTTTGGTTTCCCTTTGAGTTCCTGTCCAAAATTTTAATTTTCCAACCTTTAGACTTCTAACCCTGTCATTTTCTTCTCTAAAGTCATCTGTGTCTACTTTTCTGACATGGTAAAAAATGTGCTTTTCCCTATTTTCCAAGTGCCAGAATCAATGTAATCTTTGGAAATGTCATGAGTTCTGATTTACCTTTCCTTACTTGCTGGGCACAACATCTGCTGCTCAATTGAAATCCAGTGCAGTATATTTGCTTAAATTCAAACCTCCCTGCATCATTTCACTCTTTTTTATAGGCTTCTTAAGAAAATAGGATGACTTGGAAACTCTCAGGATGAATAGTACAGATGTGTGTCCAGTGCAACTTTTGTAATACAACATTCAAGGTGAGAAAGTCATTCTGTTTAACCATTTTGATTTATTCTTATTCTTCCTTCAAGACAGGAATCCTTAACATCCTTAATAAATGATAACCACAGATCTTACATGGCTCCTCAATTTCAGTACCATTAGAAAGCATTAGCAGTGACATGACACCCGAATCTTGAAGAGTGAAGTCCAACCATCTAGGAGACATGTTCTCCCAATGCAAAGAGATCATGTGAGGAATGTCTGAAAGTATATTAAGATTCAATGTGATGAATAGTCTATACCAAACAGAAAAGTATATGGCCATAAATTTCTGGGTAATGCTGAAACCCAACTGCCTATATGTATCCAATGATATCCTAGAATTCTGAATCCCAAAACCTTCTCAGTACCACTAAATCCCATCTAAAGCCATAGCCTTTAAAAGAAAACCTACATGCATGTATGAATTTTTCTAATAATAATTACATTCATGCAAGCATGTCTAACCACTTTCTATTTGTGCTTTTCTAAGTAAGTGATGTCATAGCCATATATTTATATATGCTTTCAAGTGAGCCTCTTCTTTTACTGTGTATACATTATAAATATTATATACAGTGAAATCTATTATTAAACAATACATGATAACATACTTTTGGGAAACAGGTTATGAGAAGCTAGAGTATACTAGAACAGTGTCCTGCTAAAAAAGACATATTTATGAGTTGTGGCATTGCTTAAAAGTCAGTTTTCTGTCATCTTGTATTCACCTCCAAACGCTAAAATTTCATCAACTGAGTAATTCTTCTAGATACAGTACACTTATCATGTCTAAACTTAACTCTCTTTTATATATTTGTTTATGAGATTATATTATTTTGCAATTAGCTATTATTACTTGATTCTCAAACAATACATGTATTCTGACTTTCTAGGTCTCATTTATTCTGTCAAATTGGTATGTCAAATCGCAACACTTTCAGTAAAGATAACACCATGAAAAATAACTTTGTAAGCACCAACACTATCAGAATGCTACTCAGTTATAGCAACTTCTTGCTTTACTTTATATGGAGTATTGGATTTACAAAGATTTCATCTACAACAATAGTTCTCAACCTTCTTAATGCTGTGACTTTTTAAATACAGTTTCTCTTGTTGTAGTGAACCCCTAACTCTAAAACTAATTTTGTTGCTACTTTATAACTATAATTTTGCTTCTGCTATGAATCATAAATATCTGATATGCAGGATATCTGATGTGGGACTTCTGTGAGAACGTTATGTAAACCCACAGGGTTCCTTACCCACAGGTTGAAAACTGCTGATCTCAGTCTATTCTTCATACATAGCTTGTCTCTAATGTACACTCCAGTACTCTTGAAATAATCTCAAAAAGTTCATGGAGCTGTTATTTACATATCCTGTTTTTCCATATCTAGAAAGGCCCCCGGGAATAATTGAATTACCATTGTTGTTGAAAAACAATAGCTCTGAATATCCACACAGAAGGTAGCATCTTCAAGAGGCAAACTCTGAGGAACTGTTGCCTATCATTTTACCTGAGGCGAATTTGTACCTGCAATGCCTGTAATTTGTCTCAACACCTCAAGCTGTCCGTTCCTGCTTAGTGGCTTCCCAGGTCTGGAGAAAGCTCACCACCTGATCTCTCTCCCATTACTGATGGCTTATATCTCCATCCTGCTTGGCAATGGCACCCTCCTTTTCCTCATTAAAGATGACCATAACCTCCATGAGCCCATGTACTATTTCTTAGGTATGTTGGCAGCTACGGATCTTGGAGTAACATTGACCACCATGCCCACAGTTCTGGGTGTACTGTGGTTAAATCACAGGGAAATTGGCCATGGAGCCTGCTTCTCTCAGGCCTACTTTATCCACACTCTTTCTATTGTGGAGTCAGGGGTCTTGCTTGCCATGGCCTATGATCGTTTTGTTGCCATTCGCAACCCATTAAGGTATACCACAATCCTTACTGATACTAGGGTAATAAAGATTGGCATAGGTGTAGTGATGAGGGCTGGTCTGTCAATCATGCCAATAATCATTCGCCTGTATTGGTTTCCCTATTGTCAATCCCACGTACTCTCCCATGCTTTCTGTCTACACCAAGATATCATCAAGCTAGCCTGTGCTGACATCACATTCAATCGTCTCTATCCAGTTGTGGTTGTATTTTTCACAGGACTCTTGGATTTTTTTATTATTTGTTTTTCTTACATTTTGATTCTCAAGACTGTCATGGGCATTGCTTCTACAGATGAGAGGGCTAAAGCTCTCAACACATGTGTCTCCCACATCTGTTGCATCCTGGTTTTCTATGTCACTGTGGTTGGTTTGACATTTATTCACAGGTTTGGTAAGAATATTCCTCATATTGTTCATATCACAATGAGTTATATCTACTTCCTCTTCCCCCCTTTTATGAACCCTGTCATCTTCAGCATCAAGACCAAGCAGATTCAGATCAGTTTGCTTCGCTTGTTCTCACTGCCTTATTCTAGAACTCGAATCTGATAACTCTCTGAGAACTATTCTTGAAATTTGATCAAGTTGAGAGCAGTTCATGTAGGAGAAAGCAAGTAAATTACTTTAGTAGAAACCAATTAAGGTGCCTGATACTCGACTGTTATTATCGATTTATTTTTGCATAATATGTTCAGAACTTGAAGCGTTATGTAGAGATCTCACTTCCATGTTAAGTGATTCAATAAGGTATGTCATCTGGTTTGGTGAATTTATGGTCCCTGATTTGTACATTCATATGTAGTCTTTGAGATTAGAATATACATGTATTTGGATCAAAATCATAATTTTCCATGTTGCCTGTAAGTACATAGGGTTAAGTCTTTCAACATTTCTGCTTAAATGAGACAGGTTTCTCCTTCTAGTAACTTCACTTGATCTTAGCCAAAAGGCCAAGAAGCGATTCCTTTTAGAATCTTGCACATAGTGAAATGACCTGGACAGAGCCCTCAATTCACATTGATTATTATAGGAAAAGTATGGCAGTGAAAAGTCTGCCCAGGTACAGTTTTGGCAAACATTTATCAAATAACAAAGTCAACAGAAGATATTTAAGTCAGATATATAATTCTAGTGCATACAACCATTATCTTGTTGATTCCAGTTAACGCTGAGGAGAAGCAGGCATTTTTACAGTAATATGATAAACAGTCCTATTTGCAGAACTGCACAGGTAATACTATCTGTAAATTCTGGTGCACAGAGTTCCAGACATTGCTATTCCTACTCATTTTTTTCCATGGTAAGAAGATAGAGGATGGAGTCAATAGTTGTAAATAAAAAATAAATGATCTTTTTTTGCTCAAAATTCCTTTTGAGGTTAATTTTGACCACTTTTGGCATGAGTAAATGGTGCTTGTTATTCCATGGCCTCTTAAAGAGCAAATATTTGCTCAGTGATCTGTATAGTTGCTCTATTCACAGTTGCAAAGTGTTGAAAAATAAAACCAAACATTCTTCAGGAGATGAACTCAGAAGAAAGATGTGATAAAACACATAGTGATGAAACTACTCAACTGTAAATAAAAATAAAATAATGGAATATGAAGGTAAATGAATGGACTTTGAAAAGTTTATAATGAGTGAGAAAACCCATACCCAGAAATCCAAATAAGGCCTGTTGTCTCTTTTATGACCCCTAACTCCAAATTCTCGGATATAATAGTATTCATCATCAAAGTAACTCATCATCAAAGAAACTCTTCTTCCCACAGCAAGTGGAGGGTATCATAGAAAACCTCAACTGGACACTTTGTAGAAATTAACAGTTCATCAGGAACTCAGCCCAAGTGAATACATCTACATCAATGCTTGCATATCTATGGCAGTGAGCATCCTAGAAAACAAAGTGGAAATATTCTCAGAACCTGGATCCAAGGGATTTTGCTGTGGAATCTCTTTTATAAATGGCTGCATAAACAAGATATAAGCAATAACTCTATATAGACATATCAGTATAGAATAGGAGATTTTTCAGGGTGTAACCCCACATGAAGAAGTACAGGTACTTAATGACTGTTGGTGTAGAGGTATTAGCCTCTTAGGGAGGAACTCCCTTACTGTTGTCCAATTCAGAGTGGTCTGTCTTGAACTCATATAGATACAAACAACAAAAATGGACTGAACAATAAAACAGACAACTCAAATATATAAAAAGTTTTAGTTGTATTTGTGTGTGAGTATGTGTGTGTCTAGACATGCAACAATTACAATAAAAAAGGGACAGTCACTTCAATAGTGAGGAACATGAGAGGGTTGGAGAAAAAATAATCGAGAGGTTCTGGAGGAAAAAGAGGGGACAGTGATCGAATTCTGTTTCAAATAAAAACAAAAAAACAAACCAGTATTTGTAACTCAGATGGTTTTTAAAATTTACTAAACATGTATTCATTAGCAACACAAACCTCTAGGATCATACATACAATATTCAGAGATGGCTCATTCAATCCTCACATCCCCGCATCCTGTCTCTTGACTCTGTCATCCTAGCAATGCCACAAAATTGTGATAATTTTGTTTATCTTCTGGAAATTATGAGTAACTTAGAACAAAAACAAACTAACTCTGCTTTTTTATGGCAACATTTTGTAAGATAGAGATCTCCGAAATGAGAGACGCCTTAAGGTCTTTATTAATTAGTATCGGATAGTAAAGGACATAGCTCATTTTGAGTCGTTCCATCCTGACTTTGTGGTCCAGAGTTCTAATAAAGGAAGGATGAGCAAACCCTGAGGAGTAAGCCAGTCAGCAGCATCCATCTATGGCTTCTGCATCAGCTCCTTTATCCAGGTTCCTCCCCCTTTTAATTCAGCTCCTGTCATGACTTCTTTTGATGATGAACAGTGATTTGGAAGTGAAATTCAAACAAACCCTTTT
Organism: Rattus rattus; assembly: GCF_011064425.1. Lineage (NCBI taxonomy): Eukaryota > Metazoa > Chordata > Mammalia > Rodentia > Muridae > Rattus > Rattus rattus. The sequence continues at coordinate 102,015,303 of NC_046155.1, forward strand.
CTCCTCAAGTTTCTTTGGTCATAGTGTTTCACCCGAGGAAAAGGGCCCTAATTAAACCACCATCCAACAAGGCAAACAAATGATAAAACAATATATGATACCTGAAAAGTCTGCTAAAAATGAACTACTTCCTGGTTTTGTTTTTTAATATAACCTAGCTATGTGTTTGAATTTCATGTAAAACTTTTTATATATTGTAACTTATTCTTTATACAGGACAAGAAAATACAACGCTTAGGACCATATTACTTAACTTTCTACATAGATTATTTTTAATAAAAGTATAATTTCGACATTGTTGATAGTTGAAACTTGAAGAGATCTGGATATTTCTGTGTGTATTCTTGGTTATTTTGATTTCGTCTCTTTTATTTTATAATGTTTCCTAAGGTAAGGAAAACATAAATGGTAGCATTATCTAATTATATCAAAACTATCCTGGTTAAGACGTAGCTCAATCAGGCAAGTGCTTCCCTAGCATGTACAAGCTCTTACTTAAGTCCTCAAATTTTATGTAACTTGATATGGTGCTGCGTACCTGCAATCCCATCAACTGAGATGTGGAAACCTGAGGAACAGGTGTTCAAGACCATTCTCATCTACATAGCAAGATTGAGGCAAGTCTAGAATACATGAGATGCCTTCAAACAATCCTCTTTCCAGAGGACAAATACTCAGAGTATCAGAACATACCATATGACCATCGAACGGATGGAAACAACCGCTAGCCTTGCCCTACTTTGGTGCCTATGAACCATAACATTGTCCAGTATAGTACTATAACTCTGAGGTTGCAGTAGTGATAGTAATACCTTGGTGGTAAATAACAGCTCTCTATTTGAACTTGAGGCTCACCCAACAGGAGGTAAGTCATTTCTGGTTTTAGAAATGTAACCAACTAACCAGGACTATTTGAGGAGAACTTATAACACCACCTTTCTATGGCAGCATAACCCCTAACTACACACACACACACACACACACACACACACACACACACACACACACACAAAACTAGGTAAATATAGTTCTCACCATTAATCAAGGAAATTTCAATTTGCATCAACAGTTGGAGACCTTTACAGAAAACTACAACAGATCAAATGTAAGAGTTGTGGAGCTCAGTTCTATTGGCTTTTGCTGGTTTGGCTCTGGTATCATAGGGAAAGAGAGGGAGGAAATATTTTAGGAGCAAGAGAAATAGGAAGTTTGCTATTAGATTGAGTTTCATAGAATTGTCAAAAGCTGCATCCATGATATTCACCAATAATGGTTTCCTAAATACATCCTGAACAAGGATAACAAAGAGATAAGTTATTGTTGAGTGTTGGGGAGCTCATGAGCTCAATGCTAAAAGCAACTATGGGATGCTGATAGCTGAGGAAATAGTTTTCCCAAGGAAAGAGCATACCATTTGATTATCTAAGACCAAACAGGCATTTCTGAAAATATATCTGTGACACTATATCAACTGAGCTCGTGATATAAATATATTTAAGACTACCTATGTATATCTAAAAATAACAATTAAAATCAATAATTTTGAAGAAGAATGAGGCTATATAATTGCTCAGGAGAGAAGAAAAGGAAGAGGAAAATGATACAATTATATTATAAACTCAAACATAAATTATTTTTAAAAACTAAAAAGTCTTTCTTAAAAGTTGGGTATATTTCTTTCTTAAAATGAATTCAGAGAACCTGTCCAACATCAAAGGAAACATTTTTCTTCTTGTACATAGGCTAATATCGAAGTATGCTGCTGGCTCCGGGTTCTGCGAGGAACCTCCTGCCAGCCACCTTCTCTCCCTGTCCTCGCTGCCCCTCCATGGCCCAGACGCGGCAGCTCCGCCTCGGGCCGCCGCTCACCCCAGGATCTATGGAAGTGATGGAAGGACCCCTCAACCTTGCTCACCAACGAAGAGGCGATTTCTTGTCACAAAAAGGCAATAGCATATCTCTCTGAAGCCATGAAGCTGACACAGTCTGAGCAGGCTCACTTATCACTGGACCTGCAAAGGGACATGAGACAGCTTCTTGTCATCCAGGAGAGGTGGGAGAGAGCGAAGCCAGAGGAGCTGTTGAAAGCACAGCAGAGCACAGACCGGGATGGAGCCCCCACCTGCAGGCATCTCACAGACCCTCTGAGGATGCGGAAGGCCAGAGCCCTCTTCTTTCTCAGACCCTTCCACAGAGAAGCGCCTCCCTGAGGTGCAGGGGGTCTTTGACAGGGATCCAGACACGTTGCTATTTTTACTTCAGCAAAAGAATGAGCCTTCAGAGCCCTGTATTGGAAGCAAAGCCCCAAAAGATGATAAGACGATTATAAAGGAGCAGACAACCAAGATTGCAGAGTTGAAGAGGCACGTGGAGTTCCTTGTGGCCGAGAACGAAAGATTAAGGGAAGAAAATAAACAGCTAAAGGCTGAAAAGGCCAGGCTCCTGAAGGGCCCAACCGAGGAGGAGCTGGACGCAGATGCGGACTTTGTAAAGTCGGAGCTGTGGGGTTTGCCGCCACACTCGGACACCGCCACTGCCTCTTCCACCTGGCAGAAGTTTGCAGGTAACACCCGGAAAGCCAAGGACATTCCAATACCCAACCTCCCGCCTCTGGATTTCAGGTCTCCAGAGCTTCCTCTGATAGAGCTCTCCGAGGACATTCTGAAAGGATTCATAAATGGCTGAATGGAAGGCTGGTCACACAGCTAATCCAGGAGAGAATACAAAGGGAAAGCCACGCCCCTAGGGAGGCCAGAGATGCCAGAGATGCTCCTTCACCTGGTGTGCTGAGGGAGAAGAGGCGGTGCCAGGACCTGGGAAAGTCACCGTGAAACATCACTTATCTTCTTCACGACTAAAGCTCATGATTCCGACTTGGCAGACACTGAACTCTTGGAGGTCGCTTTCTTATGCTACAAACCAAATGGCTACCTGGAATAATTTTTCAAACAGTTATTTTTTTTATCTTCAGGGTTAAATGTATAAAAGTATGTCATGTGTAATTAATCTATAATGCCATAAATGATAATGCAAAAGCTAACTATGGTGGCCTTAAGGCTCACTTGTATTTGGAACATGCTTTCTATCATGCGGTGACTCTATGCATTTCATGCACATTTTGTTTGTTTGAGATATGGTGTGTAAGATACACGCTTCCTACTCGTAACATAATGATAACCTCAAGACTATCAGGAGAAATATTTAAATTTCCATTTTATGCAGAAAGGAACCAAATTATTAGTTACACTTAAAAAAAATTACCACTCCTCCATTGCTCGTGGGATTGCAAACTGGTACAACCACTGTGGAAATCAGTCTGGAGCTTCTTCAGATAATTAAAAATTACACTATCTGAGGACCCAGCTGTACCACTCCTGGGCATATACCCAAATGATGCTCCAACAGGCAACTAAGACACATGCTCCACTATGTTCATAGCAGCCTTATTTATAATAGCCACAAGCTGGAAAGAACCCAGATGTCCTTAAAAATATGATATATCTACACAATGGAGAACTACTCAGCAATCACAAACAATGACATCATGAAATTCATAGGCAAATGTTTGGAATTAGAAAATATTTTCCTGTATGAGGTAACCCAATAACAACAACAACAACAACAACAACAACAAAAAGTCCACATATGGTATGAGTCCAATCATAAGTGGATATTAGCCCAAAAGCTCAAATTACCCAAGATACAATCCACAGACCACAGGAAACTCAAGGACAAGTAAGACCAAGGAACAAATGTTTCAGTCCTCCTTAAAAGGGAGAGCAGAAATATTCATAGGAGGGAATTTGGAGACAAAGTTTGGAGCCAAGACTGAAGGAATGGCCATTCAGAGCCAGATTCATCTGGGGATCCAGCCCATATGCATACAGCCTCCAAAACAGGACAATATTGATGAAGCCAAGGAGTGCATGCTGACAGTACCCTGATATAGCTTTCTTCCAAGAGTGTCAGCCAGAGCGTGATAAATACAGAGGTGAATGCTAGCAGCAAACCATTTAACTGAGAACGGGGTTCCCATTTGAGAAATTAGAGAAAAGATTGAAGAAGCTGAAGGGACTTGAAACCCCGAAGTACAATAATACCAACTAACCAGAGCTCCCAGAAACTAAACCACTACCCAAAGTCTATACATGGACAGCCCCATGGCTCCAGCTGCATATGGAGCAGAGGATGACCTTGTTGGGCACCAATGGGAGGAGAAGCCCTTGGTCTTGCCAAGGCTGGACCCCTCAGTGTAGGGGATGTCAGGGTAGGGAGGAGGGAAGGGGCTTGGTTGGGGAGGGGAAACACCCTTTTGGAATAAGGGGAGTGGGATGGGATACAGGCCTTGTGATGGGAAATCGGGAAAAGGGAGTAACATTTGAAATACAAATAAAAATATCCAATAAAAATACTTAAAAACGATTTCCCTAACAATACTGTAAAAGATTTTAAAGGATGGTGCTTTTTACAATGACCACTGTTGGGGAGTTGTCCTTAAGGCAAAAAAAGTGATGACAATTCATCTAAAAAAAATCTTTTCACATTAGTTATCTATTTCCTAAATAACAAGTTGTCCCCAAACCTAGAAGTATAAAAGAAGCAATCTTATCCCACACTGTTTCGGGGTCAGCGAGCTTAGCAGGGTGGGTATCCTTTGAGCTTTCAGTTCAGATGTCGTCTGGGCCTAGAGTGTGCTTCCAAATTCACCTATGTGGCTGTTGGCCTCTCCCTAGGGCTGCTTATGTCATTGCTTCCCTCAAAGGAACCAATTCATGAGAATAAGAAAGTGAGCAAGTGTGCTTTCCCAGAATGGAGGACTCCTCTTTTCATGGTTATCACACACACACACACACACACACACACACACACACACACACACACACACACACAGACACAACATCACCCGCCACCATTTCTCCTGCATGCTTTGTTACCTAGATCAACTACACTTGAAAATACTCTGATGGATTATGGAGATAAACAGAAAAAATAATTCACATAGAAACTATTGTTAGTCATTTTTTCCAACTTCTTGCCTAGAATAAATAAATAAAACATTTTCTTGACTAAAAACCAAGTTAAGGTCCCACTGTAAATGTAAATTCCTTTGCAATTATTGCCTAGTGATGCCATGAAATAGAATAATTTGGTTCCACATTTGTTTTCAGTGTAATGTTGTAGTTCAGTGTGATTCATGTCTCAGGATTAGTCACTTTACTGGGAAGCAGGGCACATGGATAGCATAAAGAGTTGTAGAGCTGAGAAGCATGGTTGAGCACAATTCCTTGGTAGACAGATGGGGAGAGACATAAAAAGATGCTGGGAGGTAAAGAGCAGACCCAACCCGGCCACTTGAATTGCTGAAAGTAGAACACATTCTTCCAGATCCGAGGACACAGTACTGGAGCTACGTGACAAAGCTATCTGTTCTCATCGCTGAGAGCATAGACAGACGAACGACTTAGTGTTTGCTGAGGGGAAAGGTAAATATGTTAGAAGATATTTCTGTCCGCTGTTGGAAGATCATCTCATTGTGACAGGGATTACTGTGTGACTCTGAAATAATTTAATTCATGAATAAATACCAAAGAATACCATCATACTAAAAATAAAAATAGGCAGTGGACATGAGTAGTAAAACTGTATTTTGGCAACACTATGGCTACAGCCTAAGTGAACTCACAGTGGTTGAGACCGCTTGTAAAACCTGCAGAAAATCAAATCATTGAGTGTTTCAGCATGGATGAGTTAGAGGCCCAAGCAATATCACTCCTGTCTAAGTGAGATCAGTTCTCTTCAGAGATGTGATCTAAGAGAGGCAATGTTCTAGAAGATTGTCTTACATCAATGCACAGACAGACAATACTAAATGGATTCTGTGGATTTATAAATAAAGTACATGGTGTTGGTAGGGTAAAATGGTCAAATTAGGGAAGAACCGATTGAGAAGCCCTAGGGGCTTGGATTTGATAAGAACACCTTATTTATGAAATTCTCAAACAGCATAAAATATATAGTAAAAAGAATTCCAGGGCTAACTTGACTTAATCTTTCCACAGACTTCTCCAGAGACCACATTTGTTTCCATTCAGTTATGTGAGCTGTCTCAGTAGACACTAAAGTTTGTGCTCAGGAGAGGACAAACTCTCAAACTATACCATATCTGTGAAGTGTGCAGGATTGACATGGCAGTGCTCAGGGACCTTGCATTGCTGTGTGTTTCAGGCTGTCCCAAACCTCTTTCCACCTTAATATTTCATCTCCCAAGGGTCTCCTCTACCTCTGAATATGATGGGCCTCCTGAGCATTGAACTAACACATTAGCAGCCATGACCAGCAACATGATCTTATGCTCTCCCCTGCATGAAACAACCTGGTCTCATAGAATATAAGACAATGTTAGAGATAAGGAGATAAAAAGTCAAATGGGGAAGGAAGATCCATACAGATTCCATTGGTATTCCTTTTCTAGATTTAAGAACTGGGAATTTTATTAATTCAATTTGGTATTGAAATGTTTTGGAAATATTATGGAATGTTTTACTGCTTGAGGAAGAATTTAGACAATTTTGTTGCAGGAGTATATTTAGTTGTTTAAATCATTGTTAAAATAATGTGGACAAAACTCAGTTTAGGGAGGAAAGTGTAGTGAACAGAGATTGAAATATCTTTGAGTAAATTGTATCTGTGGAAAGACAGGTAGTTCAGACATGAGGTCGAACACAATTTTTAGATGCTTCTGAGGCTGAAGAAGATAGTAGAAATTCTGTTCTGTAAGAATTTATTGTGCCTTTATGAGAATTTAAAAAATTCCTTTTGTACTTAATTATTGATGAAAGAGAATGATACCAGGCACAAATGGTGGCATTAAAATGAGTTGATTTTAGAGTATCTGAATGTGTGTTTTCATAACAAATAAGATAAAATAGGCAGTATTTAAAAGAAAGCTGCATCAAAGTTCCACAGCCTTTCATGTGAGTCATCTGCTTTCAAGGTATGAGTTTTAGGCAACAGACTGTGCCCAGAGCTTCAGAACCAAGTCATGCTACAGCTCAGGCTCTGTGAAACAACCCAGTATTTTCTGAGACTAGAAAGATGAAAATTCTGTCACCAGATGTTAGAGGTCAGAGTTTCCTGACAACTTCCTGCACGCTGAAGCCTATACTGCAAGGTGTGCCATTCAAAGTGACCTGGGACACAGAGGTTATCTATGGGCCAAAGGGATAAGCAGATCTCACTTCTAGTGTTGTGTGCAAGTCTCTGCCTCCTAGACTCAGCCGAGAACATTCTGGTACAGTAAATTTCCCTCTTTTTCCAAGGCAAACTTCATGAAAGTAAATTTACTGAAAAGGAAACATTAAGACTTTAACAAACAGGAAGAATTTATATACTTTTAGAAATTTCCTTTGCTAAATTCTAGGTGATCTTACAGTTACAACTTTTAGCTTACATCCTGTCTTGCAAGCTCCAATTGGCCTTTTAAAACGATAATTTTTTCTGAATCAGATCAAGAATAAAACTTTGCTTAGTGCCTCTCCCGAGAGAAGTCTTACAAATAGCAGATGTTTGGTAAACATATTAAACCCTTCTGTAATTGAAAGTTTAATGTTCATATTTTGCCTTAATATATTATCCCTAAGGCTACAATCTTCAGTGGTGCAAAGGAAGTCCAACCCTAAATTATAGCTTACTGGTAAAAATTTAATCTATAATTTTCCCCCAATAACAGAAACAATTTTGTTTTTTGTTAAGAATACTTTAGAAATATATTTGCATCACCATAGAATAGCAATTTGTGATGAGAAGTAAGAAAAAATATTGTCTTATTTAGACTTTAGGGAAAGAAAAACTTTGTTGAAGAATATCTCTATAAAACTGTGTCATGAAGGGTACAGATAATGGTCCAAAATTTTGGCACAAGATTGACGCTGGATTCCAAGCAAATGATTCAGGATAATTGTAAACACTAAAAGAAAAGTGAGAGGAGAAATCCTAAGATTCCAGGTTTGGTGCTGATATGAAAACCCTGAGTTGGTGAGCAATTGAGCCTTCCCATCACTAGGCAGGGAGGGCAGCTGCATTAGAGGAAGGGTTTAGCCCACAGACCCTTGGCTCTCCAAGAATGTATTTCCAAGTCATGAGCCCACATGCAACAATTTTAAATGTTTTGCTTGTAGTCTATTTCTTCATTTTGTGTGCTTGTATTCACCTGCCCACAAACCCTTCTCTTTAAAGACTTAATCTTGACAAATAGAACTTTTAAGAGAACATTGGTATTTTTTGAAAAAGAAAATCTGTGAAAATTTTCAAATAGGATAGTTTCGAGCGACTGGATCCTTATATAAGTAGTCTCTAAACTGCAGATCCACAGTAATTATTCCATTGATCCAGGTCTCTACTGCCACACTCAGGAAAAGCAACTCTGAAACAACCAACTTGACTTTGCCTCCCTCATTTGTGTGTGAAGCCCCTGTCCAGCAACCTCTTCTGCTCAAGGGTTTTTTTTTCTATTTATACACTTGAAGAGTCATACAAATGGAAATATGTACGATTTTCCTTGGCAGCATGCAATGTGCTCTAGTTTATTATTAAGAATGGTGAAGGATTTATCTCTACAATTTATATTCTTTATTTTTATCAGATCCTATTAGAATGACTAAGTGTTTGGTTGTACTCAGGAAAAATGATGATTTTAAAATGACAGAATATTCTTATATCTGTTAAATAATGGTTATTTGTGAGTGTTTTCATATCATTCCCGACCTTGATTTTGTTTCTTGAGAAGAAAATAACAAGTATTGACAATAACATACACTATCTTATTACAGATCTAGAACTACATGAGGAAAATGACTGGAATGGAAGCAACCTTTGAAGCTCAGAAAAAGTAATGAAGAAACATACTGCCTTTTCAGTTTGAAATGCTAAACCTTAAAGCATAAAGCTATTTATTTTAGTATTTTCAGACGTTTGGTTAGGTCAGCTCTTCTTGGAAAGTATTTTCAAGTGAACCTGGACCATGGAAGAATTTACAATGCTATTTTCTGTTTATAGAATATTACCCTCTGTATTTTCTGCCAAATATACAGTGAGTTGGATTTTAACATGGTAGAAAATGTTACTCATGAACACATTGCATCTTTCTTCCTGGTTGGTATACCTGGATTGGAAAATGTTCACTGCTGGATTGGCATCCCTGTCTGTCTCCTGTTTGTCCTGACCCTGCTGGGGAACAGCATAATCATTGCTACTATCAAGTTAGAGCCAAGTCTCCACCAGCCCATGTATTTCTTCCTTTGCATGCTGGCAATGAATGACATGTGTCTTGCCTTTTCTGCAGCTCTGAAGATGCTTGCCATCTTCTGGTTTGACGCACATTGGATCAACTTTGATGCCTGTCTAACTCAAATGTATTTTATCCACACTCTGTGCATCATGGAATCAGCCATCCTAGTAGCCATGGCATTTGATCGCTTTGTGGCCATTTGTGTCCCTCTTCATTATGCATCAATCCTGACAACATCTATGGTGACTAAACTAGGTCTAGTTGGCCTGATAAGAGGTATGCTCATGGTTTTGCCATGTCCTCTTCTCATTAAGAGGCTGCCTTACTATACTAAATATGTCATCCCTCATGCCTACTGTGAGCACATGGCTGTGGTGAAATTGGCAAGTGGCAACACTCTCATTAACAGAGCATATGGAATCTCTGTGGCCCTTTCTGTGATAACAGTGGACTTAGGACTCATAGCAACATCTTATGTAAAAATCCTCCAGTCAGTGTTCCGGCTCTCTTCCCAGAATGCCCGCTCTAAAGCCCTGGGTACGTGTGCTGCGCATGTCTGCACTATCCTTGTCTCCTATACGCCTGCACTGTTTAGCTTCCTATCTCACCGCATTGGAAAGAAGGTCCCTCCAAGTGTCCACATCATTTTTGCAAGCATGTACCTTTTAGTACCCTCTGCCGTTAATCCAGTGGTGTATGGTGTCAAGACCAAACAGATTCGTGATCGAGTGATAGATCTTTTCTTTACACACAAGAAATTTCCTGAAAAGTAAAAATTACCAAATGCCTCATTTTAGCAGATTATGTTTTATGCAGCCAGGGTATAGTAACAATACTTAACTTCTGTTTTCAAATTTTAATTTTATTTAACTAATATTGCTAAAGGACATATTTTACAATTTATATGCCACTATATTCTCAACGTTATTTTATATAAAATATTTATAGAATTGTGTAATTTATTTCACAAATTTCACAACTTTAGCTTAAATTGATTTAGAACCCTCTGCTTTGCATACTGTTGCTATATCTGAACTACCCTTTAGTAATATTAACTTCTCTATGAGAACTTTCCTGCCAATATATACACAGCACTGAAATCATTACTTCCATCCTTAACACCAAAAATTAAAATGGAAAAATTTCCAAATCTAATGATGTTCTTTACTTTACCAGAAAAGAAATGTTTTAAATATTTACTACAAAAGATAGAGATAGGTAATACAAATAATCATAGTCAAGTTGAAATGACAGGAGACAAGCAGACCTGAAGCTGAATGTTTTCTGCATAATTGACATAAACAGCTTTCTGATATAAGAAACTATATATTTCGAATGTATGGATCCAGGTTTAGTTAGAAATAAAATAAAAATAGACTAAGCCAGAGTAAAGGTTTGATTTTACTACTTTATTTAGCATGCAACACATTATTCAATGCAGTCCTAGTCACAAGCTATCAGTAAGATAAGGAAATGGAGGATGAACATCATCAATGCTGTAGTAGAAGAGAGAGAGGACCTCCATCATACAGAACCTCCTGTGTTACACTGTAGTGCTGTATGAATGTACACTTGGTGATTTTTATCTGTTTGTTAATAATACCAGAGCAATCATTAACTATTTTAAGGATTATAAATGGTATCCCAATGCTAAATGTTAAAAATAAGCAAAAGTCCTAAAAAACACAAAAAGGAGAAATGGAAAAATTAATAAACTAGTATGCAAAAACATGTTTTAAATGTGGTAGTAAATATTGAACTATAAGGACAGCCACAGTAAAAAAGAATTATCTAAGTATACCTGAAAAGACAGGCACATTTTCAGAGCATATAAAATACAATACAAACTGTGTAATCTGTAGGAAGAACTCCCCCTCTTTGAAAATTCCAGTTTTATTTTTAAATGTTTTTATGAAACTATTTTGAAACATAAAATGAACAACATGTATGTCCTACTAAGGAAGGATACACATTCTATGCATTTATAATTAGACTCAACTCTTTGTCCCTTAAACAATTCCCATTTTCCCTAATCAAAGCTTTGAGAATCAATGTGGTAAAAAGAAAAGTAGTGAAAAGAAGTTCTGATTTCCCTAAATAACAATTTCATAATGTTTGAGACAGATGTGGCATAAATGAATGCTCTACAATTTTGCATTATGTAGTAATTAATTCAATCAATTGAACATGCTAATCTGAAAATCCCATAACAAATTTACAAAGAATATATGATAAATGTAGCATAAAATAACTTATGAAATTGGAACCTATCATACAGCTGTTTGGGAGTAGGTAATAGGAGGTTTACAAGTTCAAGGTATGTTTGGGTTACACAGTGTGCTCAAAGGGCAGTCTGGGCAAATGAATAAAACCTTGTTGAATTATGGACTTGGGAGTTAAGAGCACTTGTTGATCTCACAGAAGAACCAGTTTCAACCCCCAACATATACATAATGGCACACAATCATTGGCAATTTCAATGTCAGAGAATCTGATTCTCTTATTGGAGGGCATCATGCACATGTGGTGAATAAACATACATGTAGGCAAAATACTCATATGTAAAGTAAGATGAATAAACCTGAATGTTTAAGGGGGAAAGATCAGTTATTATTTTAAAATTTTGATTAATTCATAGGTAAGGAGCGTTCAACAATTAATAGTTTCAAGAGAAAAAGAGTCAGTCTTCATAATGATTTGGTTCTCAGAAGGGTAACCATGCTCTGGTAGAAGGCCATATATCTAAGAATATCTGCACAGCACAAACTGTACTTGATGGGTTCAAATAAAAAAAAAAAGAATAATATTGAATGGGTATGGATCTGGAAGGAGTTTTGGTAAGGGGGTAAATATGATTAAAACACATTGTATGAGTTCTCAAAGAACTAAAAATAAACGTAAAATGTAGGGGTCATGGCGATATAGTTACATAGGTAAAATTCTTGCTAAAATGAGAACATGTGAGTCCTATGTATATCTGTTTCTAGCACTTCTATGGAAAAATAAGAGATGGTCATAGAAGAATGTCTAGATTCTTGTAGACCTGATAGATTGATGTACACACTAGTAAGCAGCAAGAGAGCCTGTCTCAAACAAAGTTGTAGGAAAGGGCAGAAACCCGATATCCTCTGTTGTTCTGTGATACACAGGGGCTGATAATTACACATATGAACATGCATATACATACACACTAACATTTAAATCACCCAAAAAGAACAAAGCAGGAGAAATACCTGTGGTGAAAAATTTATCTGTAATATTCAAGATTCTAGGGTCAATTATTAATAATAATTTGCATTATGTATCATTTTATTTTTGTTTATGATACCTAAGTGTACAATTAAATGGTTAATTATAAATAATAAAATTATCTTGGAGTTTCTAATGCAAACTCAATTACAAAGAGCAAAAAGAGGTCTCAAAAAGACAAATGAGTTTCTGGTGACTACCAGTGCCTGGAGCTGACCTGGTCCCACAGTTAGCTATACCCAGATCCTGTTGAAAGAGAACAGGATTCACAAAAGCGTAGACAATCCTGAGAGCACAGGGACAACCACCACTTCTGCTGACATTCCTGGGCCAAGATGAACTCACCTGGAGCCCTCTGGACACAAGAAGCTAGGAGCAGTCAGGGACAGGATCCTTCAGGTCTCTACCTACACCCAGAGCTGAAAGCCAGTCTCCAGGAGCACTGACACACCTGAGAGCAGAGGTAAGACCTCCACTTCTGCTCCAAGGGACCTGCTAGAACCCTCAGGACACAGGAACCCAGGAGCAGTCTGGGACAGGAGCAGTCTGAGACAGGATCATCCCAGTTTCTGACTGCATCAGGAGTTGACCCAGTCCCATAACTCTCTAAACCCAAATCCTATGGGGGAGACAACTGGACTCTCAGAAGTTCAGAAAATCCTGAGAACACAGGGAAGACCACCACTTCTGCTCATATTCCTGGCCCAAGAAGAACCCACCTGGAGCCCTCTGGACACAGGATCTGAGGAGCAGTCTGGGACAGGATCTTTCTGGTTTCCACCTGAACCCAGAGCAGACCCAGTGACACAGTTCTTTGTACCCAGATCCTGCTTGGAGAAAGCTAGTGTCCAGGAGAGCTTAGACACAGACTTATAAGAGGGTCAAGCCACTGTCAGAGACAACAAGACCAGTAACACCATGATGGCAAGAGACAAGCACAGGAACCTAAGCAACAGAAAACAAGACTACTTGGCATCATCAGAACCCACTTCTCCCACCAAAGCAAATATTGGATATCCCAACACACCGGAAAAGCAAAATTTGAATTTAAAATCACATCTCATGATGATGATAGAGGACTTTAAGAAGGAGATAAATAACTCCCTTAAAGAAATACAGGACAACATAGGTAAAGTAAGTAGAAGTACTTAAAGAGGAAACACAAAAATCCCTTAAAGAATTACAGGAAAACCAAGCAAACAGGTGAAGGAATTGAATAAAACCATCCAGGATTTAAAAACAGAAATAGAAACAATGAAGAAATCACAAAGAGAGACAACCCTGGAGATAGAAAACCTAGGAAAGAGATCAGAAGGCATAGGCACAAGCATCACTAACAGACTACAAAAGATAGTAGAGAGAATCTCAGGGGCAGAAGATACCATAGAAAACATTGACACAACCTTCAAAGAAGATGTGTAATGCAAAAAAGCTCCTAACCTAAAACATCCAGGAACTCCAGTACACAATGAGAAGATCAAATCTAAGGATAATAGGTATAGAATAGAGAGAAGATTCCCAGCTTAAAGAGCCAGTGAATATCTGCAACAAAATTATAGAAGAAAACTTCACTAACCTAAAGAAAGAGATGACCATAAACATGTGGCCTACAGAATGCCAAATAGATTGGACCAGAAAAGAAATTCCTTCCATCACATAATAGTCAAAACACCAAATGCACAAAACAAAGAAAGAATATTAAAAGCAGTATACGAATAAGGTCAAGTAACATATAAGGCAGACCTATCAGAATTAGACCAGACTTATCATCAGAGACTATGAAAGCCAGAAGATCCTAGGCAGATGTTATACAGACCCTAAGAGAACACAAATGTTCCCAGGCTACTATATTCAGCAAAACTCTATTTTAACATTGATGGCAAAACCAAGATATTCCATGACAAAACCAAATTTACACACTACCTTTCTACGAATCCAAACCTACAAAGGATCAAAATGGAAAACTCCCAACAAAAAGAGGGAAGCTACACCCTAGAAAATGCAAGGAAGTAATCTCCTTGCAAAGAAACCAAAAGAAGAGAGACAAACAAACATAATTTCACCTCTAACAATGAAAATAACAGGAAGCAACAATCAGTATTTCTTAATATCTCTCAACATCAATGGACTCAATTCCACAATAAAAAGACATGGACTAGGAGAGTGGATATGTAAAGAGGACCCAGCATTCTGCTGCATACAGGAAATACAACTCAGTGACAAAAAGAGACACTACCTCAGAGCGAAAGACTGGAAAATAATTTTCCAAGCAAATGGTCCCAAGAAATAAGCTGCAGTAGCCATTCTAATATAGAATAAATTCAACTTAGAACCAAAAGTTATCAAAACATATAAGCAAGGACACTTCATATTTATCAAAGGAAAATTCCACCAAGATGAACACTCAGTCCTGAATATTTATGCTCCAAATGCAAGGACGCTTACACCTACATCCATAAAAGAAACCTTACAAAAGCCCAAAACACACATTATACCTCATACAATAATAATGGGAGACTTCAACTTCTTATTCTTTCAATGGACAGATTATGGAAACAGAAACTAAAATGAGACACAGAGAAACTAATAAAAGTTATGAACCAAATGGATTTAACTGAAATCTATAGAACATTTCATCCTAAAACAAAAGAATATATCTTCTTATCACCATCTCATGGTATAATCTATTGCAAAACAAGCCTTAACAGATAAAACAAAATTTAAGTAATGTCAAGCATCCTATTGGATCACCATGGACTAAGGCTGGTCTTCAATAACAACAAATGACAGAAAGCCTACATATACATGGAAGTCAAACAACACTCTACTCAATCAAAACTTGGTCAAGGAAGAAATAAAGAAAGAAATGAAAGACTTTTTAGAATTTAATGACTATGAAAGCACAACATACACAAACTTATGGGACACAATGAAAGCAGTGCTAAGAGGAAAAGTCAAAGCTCTGAGTGCCTCTAAAAAGAAACTGGAGAGAGCATACACTAGTATCTTGACAGCACACCTAAAAGCTCTAGAACAAAAAGAAACAAATACCCAAATTTAGGACAAAAATCAACCAAGTACAAATAAAAAGAACTATACAAAGATTCAACAAAACCAGTAGCTGGTTCTTTGAGAAAATCAACAAAATAGATAAACCCTAAGGCAGACTAACCAGAGGGCACAGACCAAGTATCCAAATTGACATAATCAGAAATGAAAATGGAGACATAACAACAAACAATGAGGAAATTCAGAAAATAAGGTCCTATTACAAAAGTCTATAATCAACAAAAATGGAAAAACTGGATGAAATGGATAATTTTCTAGGCAGATACCAGGTACCATAGTTAAATTAGAATCAGATAAACCATCTAAACAGTCCCATATCTCCTAAAAAAATAGAAGCAGTTATTAAAGTCTCCCAATCAAAAAAGTTTGGTTTAGTGCAGAATTCTATCAGACCTTCATGGAAGACCTAATACCAATACTGTCTAAATTATTCCACAAAATAGAAACAGACAGAGCACTACCAAATTCCTTCTATGAAGCCACAATTACTCTTATAACAAAATCAAACAAAGACCCAACAAGGAAAGAGAATTTGAGACCAATTTCCCTTATGAATATCAACACAAGCATACTCAATAAAATTCTTGCAAACTGAGTCCAGGAACATGTCAAAAAGGTCATCCATCAAGTAGGCTTCAACCCAGGGATTCAGGGATGGTTAAATAAATGGAAATCCATCAACGTAATCCACTATATAAACAAATTTAAAGAAAAGAAAAAAAAACAAAAACACATGATCATCTCATTAGTGGGTGAGAAAGCATTTGACCACATTCAACACCCCTTCATGTTAAAAGTCTTGGAAAGATCAGGAATTTAAGGCCCATATCTAAACATAGTAAAAGTAAAGTACAAAAACCAATAGCCAACATCGAACTAAATGGAGAGAAACTTGAAGCAATTCCACTAAAATCAGGGACCAGACAAGGTGATCCACTCTCTCCCTACTTATTCAATATAGTACTGGAAGTTCTAGTGAGAGCAATCAGAGAACCAAAGGTGGTCAAATGTGTTGGAGCCTCCTGGGTAAACTGCAGTGTTTGACCCCTGCTGAGCCCTGCTGATGCATGTAGAAGCCTTTTCTTCCTAACAAAGGAACTCCCTGGCTGGGCCTTGGTCCTTTCCTTCCTGTCTTGTGTTCTCAGTCTTTTTTCCTGCGACTTAGGCTGGTTTTCCTGGATTTCAACCCAGTAAATTTGGGGCAATGTTTGGTCTTTTGTTCCTGAAGCCTTAAACTGGGTTTTCCCACTGAGCTTCCAGGAATTTTCCACCTGGTGAACTTGGGG
Source organism: Rattus rattus (assembly GCF_011064425.1). Classification (NCBI taxonomy): domain Eukaryota; kingdom Metazoa; phylum Chordata; class Mammalia; order Rodentia; family Muridae; genus Rattus; species Rattus rattus. The sequence goes on from NC_046155.1 coordinate 102,032,193, forward strand.
TATATATTCGGTGAATAAAGCTATAGATTTGGCATTCTCTCTTAACATGAATGACCTGCCTATGTGTGTTTTTAATCCCACAGGCTTATGCCTGGTTCTTGGTGCCATGTTGGTGTGGGCATCGACACAAATGGATACCAATTAGAAAGTAGGAAGTCAAAATATCACTATTTGCAGATGATATGATAGTATACTTAAATGACCCCCAAAGTTCCACCAGAGAACTACTAACCCTGATACCTTCAGCAAAGTGGTTGGATATAAAATTAATTCAAACAAATCAGTAACTTTCCTCTACTGAAAGACTAACAAGTCTGAGAAAGAAATAGGGAAAGGACAACTTTCACATTTGTCACAAAAAGATGTGAATACCTCGGTGTGACTCTAACCGAGCAAGTGAAAGATGAACTTCAAGTTTCTGAAGAAAGAAATTGAAGATGATCTCAGAAGATGGAAAGACCTCCCATGCTCATGGCTTGTCAGGATTAATATTATAAAATGGCTGCCTTGCCAAAGGCAATCTATTGATTCAATGCAATGCCCATCAAAATTCCAATTCAATTCTTCATAGAGTTAGAAATAGTAGTTTACAAATCCATTGGAATAACAAAAAACCCAGGATAGCATAAACTATTCTCAACAATAAAAGACCTTCTGGGGGAATCACCATCTCTGACTTCAAACTGTATTACAGAACAATAGTGATAAAAACTGTATGGTATTGGCACAAAGCCAGGCAGGTAGATCAATGGAATAGAATTGAAGACACCTATGGTCACTTGATCTTTGACAAAGGAGCTAAAACCATCCAGTGCATAAAAGATAGCATTTTCAACAAATGGTCCTGGTTTATCTGAAGGTCATCCTGTTGCAGAATGCAAATCAATCCATTCTTATTGCCCTGTACAAATCTCAAGTCCAAATGGATCAAGGACCTCCACAACAAACCAGATATACTCAAACTAATAGAAGAAAAAGTGGGGAAGAGCCTTGAACACATGGGTCTAGGGAAAATTTCATGAATAAAACACCAATGACTTATGCTCTAAGATCAAGGGTTGACAAATGGGACATCATAAAATTGCAAAGTTTCTTTAAGGCAAAGGACACTGTCATTAGGACAAAGGGGCAACCAACAGATTGGGAAAAGATCTTTACAAATCCTACCTCTGATAGAGGGCTAATATCTGATATATACAAAGAACTCAAGAAGTTTGATTCCAGAAAGCCAAATAACAATGGGGTACAGAGCTAAACAAAGAATTCTAGCTGAGTAATATCTATGTTTTAATTATGAGTATTTGGTATTGAATAAGCATCAGTATGCTTTTCTTTGGGGAAGACTATTTCTCTTGCTCTAAGCGTTTTTTAGGGTCCTGTAGTTCTTTGTATAGAGTTGAGACCTTCTCAATTTTCCTCAGCTGTATTGTGTGATTGTTTCAATTCATGTTTAGGTAGTCATGTTGGTGATAGATTGGACAGGCTTAGTGTTTTGGTATTTTTTTAACTATTCCATAAGTGGGAAGTTCTCAGAGACATTGTAATAGCTGTATAGAAAACAAGGCCAGTATGCGCTCTCTTTATTACTGTTGAACCATGCAACATGTACCACATTCTCAAATGCTGAATTTATTCAAAATAGAGATCAAAGAGATTAGGTAATACTATATTTTTTTCAGAACCACTTAATTTAAAAGCCTTGTCAGTTATTTAATGTTATGAGTGAAGACATAAAAATTAACAATAATATGAATTTGTTGAAAGACAAATAGTTTATCTTTCTCATAGTTTAGAGTGAAATACAAATTATAATTTTGTAGATGCATAATTCACACAAGAATAAGCACAGAGATGACCAACAAAAATTCAGATTCTGCTAAGATTGCATTTTTCTATTCTCTTGTAGTTCATATTCTAAAAACGATGTGTCAGAAGACTGGGGGAAGAAATTAAGAGAGGTGCAGAATTTTGGATGTAAGTAAATAAAATAATTAACCAATAAAAACAAATGTGCTACTTCAACCCGTCTATTTCCATAGGGATCATTTTAAGAATCGAAGATAGGGAAATGCTCCTCTGAAGTGCCAGAGAGGAAAATTCTCCATGCATTTCATATTCTCCTGAGAGGTGTACCAACAAGAACATCACTTTGGGCCTGTGAACAAGCACTGTTGTGCTTTAGAATGAACTCTCAGAAGTGCTGTAGACAATCTAAACCCCCTGAGTTCTTAGACATTATTGTTTCAACATAAAACTCCCTACTTTCCAGGTATCTCTTAAAACTAGGTGTCCGCAATCTATGCTTATGTATAGAAAAGAGATTTCCATGATGATACATAACTAAGGATCAGGTTTCTATGTCTTTGTTCATGGAAATTGAAAATTTATTCCCAAAGCAGATAGATATTAGTATAAATTAGAATACAGGATATATAATGTAGAATAGATCTTAAAAAATATTTTATACTTTCCACCAATGTCTATTTTCTTGATGTCAAACTCAAGCACGTCTATATTTGTTCTCACTGGATTTCCTGGCCTGGAAGTCTACTTCGTCTTATTTGCCATTCCTTTCTCAGTCATCTATGCAATGGTGTTCCTGGGAAACTGCATGATACTTCATGTGATTCGAACTGAGCTGAGCCTGCACCAGCCCATGTTCTATTTCCTGGCCATGTTAGCCCTCACAGACCTTTGCATGGGGCTGTCCACTGTGCACACAGTGCTGGGCATCCTTTGGGGCTTCCTTCAAGAGATCAGCCTTGATGCCTGCATTGCACAGGCTTACTTCATTCATGGTTTGTCCTGCATGGAGTCCTCCGTTCTACTCGCCATGTCCTTTGACCGCTACATTGCCATTTGCAACCCTCTACGCTATTCCTCCATCCTAACCAATGACAGAATCATAAAAATTGGAGTGGCCATCTTATGTAGGAGTTCTATGCTCATTCCTCCGGTTATTATCCGCCTGAAGTTCTTAAATTACTGCCGGCCTCATTTCCTCTCCCACTCTTTCTGCCTGCACCAAGACTTGATTCGACTGTCATGTTCAGATATCCGCTTTAACAGTTTCTATGCTCTGTCTCTGGTGATTTGCACCCTGTTGCTGGATGCAGTGCTCATTCTTGCCTCCTATGTGATGATCCTGCACACAGTTCTGTCCATTGCATCCCGGGAGGAGAGAATCAAGTCTTTGCAAACGTGTGTATCTCACATTTCTGCCGTTTTGGTTTTCTACATCCCCATCATTGGTCTGACCATGGTTCACCGCTTTGGGAAGCATCTCTCTCCATTGGTTCATGTCCTTATGGGAAACGTCTACATCCTTTTCCCACCCTTGATGAACCCCATTATATACAGTATCAAGACTCAACAGATACGAGTGAGAATCCAGAGACTGTTTGCTTTGAATGGAACCTAAGTCCTCAGGTCCACAGTGATTGTTCTTAGCGGTAAAGAATTGCGATCTCAGAAGAAGACTGTGAGGAACTGAAGCTTAACTAATTGGCTCATCTTTTATTGACAGTTTACATTTTACAAATACTTCTACTTTTTACCACAGCCACAGTCGTCATGAAAAGCTAACATTGATTCACTATACATATATATTATATCTAATATATTAGAATGTGAGCTTATAGTGTGTTGACATGCTCAGAATTATATTAGTGGATGAGTGTGACTTACTATGGAATTCTTTTCCTAGTTGTGACCAGTGGACTTAGGGTGCATTTATTTCTTTGTATTCAGATATAAAGGTAAGTTTGTATGGATATATCCCTTCATGAAATTACTTATTTATATGTTTCCATTCTTACTACTCAGGTCAGTATATTATGTTTGCATGTATGGTGTCTGTTTCCAAGTTTGCTTAAAAAGAATTATAATGTGTGTGCATAGTGAAGATGTTAAGCATTTTAAAAATATTTTATATTTAATTATGTATGCGTATGTGGGAGGATATGTTCTCATGAGTACAGGTGCCTCCTCATGCTAGAGTGATCTGGTCTCCCTGAAGTTGGATGTACAGGAGGCTGTGAGTCACTCAATGTGAGTGCTGAGGGCTGAACCATCACTGTCCTTCGAGATACTTACCATTTCAAATCAATTACATCATAATACAATAAACACTAATAAATATCTTCTTGTTGGTGTGCCTCATCCATATGTCTGCCTAATTTTACCATGTCAATAGCAATGAAGCTAGAACTATAAGCATCTGCTTAAATCATACTAAATGATAGCAGTAGGACAGAGTAGACATCTGTGATATCATCTTTACCAGTATGTAATAGTGACTGTAAGTAGAGGAAGATTTAAGTGACTTGAAAACGTTTATCTTTAATTCATATCTTTTGCATTTTATTAACATTTGAGTGTATTTATATAAAGTGCCTTGACTATTCTTCATTAAAAATATTTATTTAGACCTAACTTAATAACTCTCTCAAAGTTCTGATGTAGATAATATTCAAATCTGTGCATGTTTCTGGTGTATTTCCTCCAAGATTTTAATGCAGAAGGAATTTTGTTTTGTATAATTTGTTATAAATGCCAAAGATGTCATAATATATCAGATTTTAGAAAATATTTTATGAGTTTTGCATATATTGTATGTTTTATTATTAGGCAAATTGTGTTTTTTCCTACTTTGCTTTGTTCTTGTTTAACAGAATTTTTGAATGGACAGGTGACCAAAAACATACACTAAGAGAATAGAGAGGAGGCTGGAAAGCAGAAGGCACTGCCGCACGTGCAGCTGACCCTTCTCGTTTCCTAGCACTGACATACGCCTCCCATCTTCTCACTTATTCTCATCTCTGTGGGCACCTTTCATGTATGAGTGGGTGTAAGTAAACACTCATATACATACACTAAAATTAAATAAGTAAACCATATGGTAAACAAAAAAGAAGAGTTACAAAAACCATACTTCATAAATATCATTCAGAGATGATTAACATATGGTACATACTCAGTTTAATTTATAATTGATAATGTGCTTAGTGAGGCACAACCACTAACAATAATTCATTCTTGTTTAGTTTTCATGCTGTGGCAAACTTGGGAAGACACAGTGATGTAACCACCACCAAAATGAAAACGATCATATTTTTCCATTGATCTAAGCCACCTTGCTGATCATTTTGGTTCATCAGTTTCCATATCCTTAAACCTCTTAATACCCAGGTATCTCATTTCTATCATGTAGATTTGTCACTGTGAAGCACCATATAAATTTAACTGAACTAGCTATCTTTACTTGTAAGGATAATTTTTCATTCAGCAATCCTTTTGAGATCCTTTTTAAATATTGTGTGTGTTGTTTTACATTTTGCAGCTCCATTTTTCTTAATATTCTACTGCACTATTAAAGAAAATAATTCTTCTGTGTACTTGTCTTTATTTTACTTATCAGTATGATTGTCAATAAAGACATGATAAAAATTTGTACCATGGAACTGAAAATTTTTTTCTCAACTTGGTAGAATGTATTATTTAGTATGTACTTATTTACGTCTGTTATTCTGTTGAGACAAGAGCTTATCACTGTAGTCCCGGTAATATCAAGTGAACTTTCTGCTTTACTTCTTTCTGCAGACTCCTCTACACCCAAATATTGGGAGAGAGGTGATCTACCAGGCTTTTCTCTGGACCCGTTTCCTTCTATTTGTTTTGCCCAACTCTGATGTGTTAGTTTCTGTTTTATATTGTTTTATTCTATTTTCTATAGACAATTTTTAATTCAGCAACATGGTTCTCTGTGAAGGGATCATATACAAAGGTATGACCTAGTTGAGATGCAGACATGACACACACTTTTAATCACTTTGACAGACTTTTATCCCTCTGACTGGAATACAGACGTACCTTTACTATGCATCTTTAACCCAAAAAAATGAAGTCTAGTTGAGGGGCAGTCAAAGTGATGAATATCAGAAAGATTTGACAGAATGAGGCAGAGACAGGATATGTACAACTTTCAGGAGAACAGACAGAAAAGAACAGTGAGGGAGGGAGAGGGTGACTGACTTTTGTTCAAATTAGTTCATTTCACTTTTGTTCAGTTCGGGGCAGTTCAATTTGGTACAGTTCAGTTTGGTGCAGTTCAGTTTGACACAATTGAGCTCAGTTGATGGAGTATAGTGGCAGTCTTTCCAAGTAGAACGATTCAGTCAGAAGCCAAGAGAAGCCACTTTGCATCAGTTTGGAGTGGAGTTTGAGCTAGGAGAGCTATGTTGAACCAACATTCCAAAAAGCCATCAGAAACAGCTAGAAAGAATAAGTTTATTCAGCAGTGATTCTTGAAGGCTGAAACATTTTAGGCCTACCTATATTAGCAGACAGAGGCAGAAGCTGAAGCAAGACCAGGGCTTACAGAAGAGTAGACTGTATGGAGGCTAGAAACTTCCAGGTCTACGTCCTAGAATAGTCAGAAAGGCTCAATCAAATCTACATATTGGCACATCATAGGTACAGCTCTTATCTCATCACTTCATCTAAGAAAATAAAAGTGACATCTACATTTACAATTTTTTTTCTTAGAACCCTGTTTGTTTTCTACTGAGAGACAGAAAGGTGGTAGGTCTGGATGGGAGGATACATGTGGAGAAACTGGGAGTAGAGAAAGGGGGAACTACAAACAAGATTATTATGTGAGAAAAAAATCTATTTTCAATAAATGAGAAAAGATAGTTAAAAATTAGAAAATGATATGGTTCTTCTGTACTGTACTGAATATTTATATTTACTAGAAAGGTATATATTAACAGGAAAAATTGGGATGGGAGATACAGGATCATCTGTACTCTGAGCATTGATACTTACTAATATGGGGTCAATTATGCCCAATAAACTCATAAGTTCAAAATATATTTTAATTATATATATTGTTGTTTTTTATTTATTTATATTTCAAATGTTATCCCCTTCTCAGTTTCTCCTCTACAAACCCCCTATTCCATCACCCTCCCCCTGCTTCTAGGAGGTTTCTCCCCCTCCTACACACCCACTCCAGGGTCAATACCCTACACTGGGGCATCAAGCCTTCACAGGACCAAGGGCCTCCCCTCCCACTGATGCCAGATAATGTCACCCTCTGCTACATATGCAGCTGGAGCCCTGGGTCCCTCCATGTGCACTCTTTGGTTGGTGGTGTAGTCCCTGGGAGCTCTGGAGTGTCTGGTTGGTTGATATTGTTGTTCTTCCTATTGGGTTGTAAACCCCTTCAGCTCCTTCAGTCCTTTTTCTGACTCCTCCAATTGGGTCCCCATGCTCAGTCCAGTGGTTGACTGCAAGCATCTCCATCTGTATTGGTAAGGCTCTGGCAGAGAGGCTCTGGCTATATCAGGCTCATGTCAGCAGGGGCCTCTTGGCATCAGAAATAGTGTCTAGGTTTGGTAGCTTCCAATGAGATGGATCTCCAAGTGAGGCAGTGTCTGGATAGCCTTTCCTTCAGTCTCTGCTCTACTCTTTGTCCCTGTATTTCCTTTAGACGGGATCAATTCTTGGTTATAAATTTTAAGATGGGTGGGTGGCCCAATCTCTCAACTGTAGGGGTGTGGTGGTGGGTGTTTGCCTAACTTCTGGATATGGTCTGTATAGGTTCATTTTCTTCTTTGTTGGGTATTTTGGCTAATGTCCCTTTGGTTCCTGGGAGCCCCTTGCTTTCCAGGTATCCAGGACTTTCTGGTGGCTACTCCCTATCCCTATCCCTATCCCTCATTGCTACACACCTCTGTTCAATTTCCTGACCCTTTGTACATCTCCCTTGTCTCTTCTCACACCTGATCCTGCCTCCATTTTATCTTCCCTCCCCTCTACTTTCTTCCTCACAAGTCCTTCACACCCTCTACCTTCCACAATTATTTTATCCCCCTTCTAAGTAGGACTAAATCTTCCACAGTTTGGTCTTCTTTCTTCTTGAGCTTCATATGGTCTGTGAGTTGTATCCTAGGTATTCGGAGCTTTTTTCCTAATACCCACATATCAGTGAGTACATACCATGTGTGTTCTTTAGGAATAAACACAAACTCCATCAAAATAAAGGAGTTTTTACAATGTAACAAAGAAATACTGTTTCCTAATTAATGCCTGTACCCTATATAATCACATCTGTTAAGAACATGGATAAAACATCAAAAAACAGAAAGATTCATCCTGCCACTGTTACTTTGGAAATGATTTACAACATGCAGTGGGATTTTGTCCCATACTTTAGACTATCTAATTTTATGTTCATAGTAACTTAGCTTTATATCTGAAAACAACAACATTGCATTAGTCACTGATATTTTGACTTGATCCTTGTGAAGAGAATAGACTGTTTACTGTGATTTTCACTTTCTTTTATTTATAAGCTGCCTTCTCTCAATGACACTAAGTAGATAATGAGCTTTATTCTAAGGATGAAGCCAATCCATGTGAATGTAAGATTTAAATATTTCTTACTATTTAAAACTGTTGAACTTGTTCAAAATTTAAATTGCTATACTCTTGGAACGTTCTTAATTTCACAGTCATAAAAAGACTTTTTGGTAAATGTCTATGGAATTCCTATTGTACTCTGAAACTCTGAAACCTTAAATTATTTTTCCAAATTGTAATAATTTATAAAACTTCAGAAGCAAAGAATGGCCTGTATGTTAACTCACAAACATGCAGATCCATGTGTGCTCTTTTCTTATATGGGAGATATAGGTAGGGAGATATATATATATATATATATATATATATATATATATATATACACACACATATTATATATATATACAGAGAGAGAGAGGGAGAAAGAGAGAGACAGAGAGACAGAGAGAGACAGAGAGAGAGAGACAGAGAGAGAGAGAGAGAGAGAGAGAGAGAGAGAGAGAGAGAGAGAGAGAGAGAGAGAGAGAGAGAGAGAGAGAGAGAGAAGAGAGAGCATACAGATGGTCAGGTCCAAACTAGCAGGTATTTTGTTGTTGTTGTTTTCTTTTTTGGTTGCATTATTTTATTTACTTATGTATTTTTCCTTGAACAGATAACAAAAACACAGCTAGGTTAGATTATAAAACACTTGGTTCAAACTATACAGTTTAAAATTTGGACCAATTCTGTAATATTGCACATGAAAATTCTACCAATTGACAATACCATGATATTCAGGAAATGAAAAATCTCAAATACCAAAGAGTTTCACAAAAATAAAGAAAAATTAAATTAAATAAAATTTGTATAATGAATAATTTAAAGAAGAAAACTATCATTCAAGCGAGAAATTTCAGATTCCACTAATATTTTAATAATATAATAGGTAATATTACATATATCATATACAATATATAATAAGATATGAAATGTTCTGGAAAAATGTATCAATTTAAACAGTCTAATTCTATTGAGATCATTTGAAGCTTGGAGGAAGTGAAAGATCCAGACGTCATACCAGGGAGAAAAGTTCTCTTGAGGGTCATAACAAATGAGTGGCTGAGCCCTGGTGTCCTTTAGGACTGGGAAGATTCCTAGAAGACTGTTTTACAAGCTAAATTCCATAAGCCCATGGGTGTTACTGACCCTGCATAAAACTCGCAGGTTTCCTGGCATCCCTCAATACTAGTACTGAAAGGTCTGTGTTGAGACTACAGGTTTTCACCATGATAATATCAAAGGACCATGTATGTATCTTGCTGTTTATGGAAATTGTATCCTATTTTATTTTATTCTGCAAGTCATGTATACATTATTAGAAATTATAGCATTGAAAAGTTATATCCAATAATCTTTCTAAAGGTATTTTCAATCCTCTACCAATGTCTGCTCTCTCTGTCACAAACTTCACTAGTTCCAAATTTGCTCTGACTGGTTTCCCTGGGTTAGAGATTTATTACTTCTGGCTATCTGTCCCATTCTCCATAATCTATGTGACAGTGTTTCTGGGAAATTGCATGATACTTCATGTGATTCGAACTGAGCTGAGCCTGCACCAGCCCATGTTCTATTTCCTGGCCATGTTAGCCCTCACAGACCTTTGCATGGGGCTGTCCACTGTGCACACGGTGCTGGGCATCCTTTGGGGCTTCCTTCAAGAGATCAGCCTTGATGCCTGCATTGCACAGGCTTACTTCATTCATGGTTTGTCCTTCATGGAGTCCTCGGTCCTCCTCGCCATGTCCTTTGACCGCTACATTGCCATTTGCAACCCTCTACGCTATTCCTCCATCCTAACCAATGACAGAATCATAAAAATTGGAGTGGCCATTTTATGTAGGAGTTCTATGCTCATTCCTCCGGTTATTATCCGCCTGAAGTTCTTAAATTACTGCCGGCCTCATTTCCTCTCCCACTCTTTCTGCCTGCACCAAGACTTGATTCGAATGGCCTGTGGGGACATCCGTTTCAATAGTATCTATGGTCTAGCTCTGGTGATCAGCAACCTGTTGCTGGATTCAGTGCTCATATTAATGTCATATATTATGATCCTGCACACAGTTCTGTCCATTGCATCCCGGGAGGAGAGAATCAAGTCTTTGCAAACGTGTGTATCTCACATTTCTGCCGTTTTGGTTTTCTACATCCCCATCATTGGTCTGACCATGGTTCACCGCTTTGGAAAGCATCTCTCTCCATTAGTTCATGTCCTTATGGGAAACGTCTACATCCTTTTTCCACCTTTGATGAACCCCATTATATACAGTATCAAGACTCAACAGATTCGATTAAGAATTCAGAGATTGTTTTTGAAGGGAACATAGATCTGCTGCTGTGACTATATTTGAAAGTCAACATGCAGTTTTACAAAAGGTGAAATGCAGTAAGTAACTGTAACTAGATGTACTAGCTACCACTGTTCAATGATGCTTTGAATGTTGTAGATACTTTTCTTTTCTCATAGCTGCTTTAAGACATTGCAATTAACTTTTTTTAGCACTGTAGTTAATGTCACAAACTAGACTATGCAAATAAAAATGTAATGTACTCAGAATCACTTTTAAACATGATTTTAATGCTTTTAAATTTTTAAGTAAACATATTTTCCACTTCCTTTAAGTATCAAATCGATTTACTTATTCATAAAATCTATATCAAAATATAGTTTCAAAAAATGTAAATCTGTAACTTTTGTCACTAATTGAATATGTATATTTATTCTTTCATTCATTATGAAGTTGATATCTTTGGTTTAAAAGCCTTTTCGATTACTATTGATCATTATTTATTCGATCTATTTTTGTTCATCTAAACAACATATTTTTTGTATTTGCAAAATCAAATAATTGGTTCAGCAACTTAGAATTTCAGAAACGAGAAGCCTATGAGATTGAACTGTTACTAACTTAACATAGTTAAACAAGAGATGTAATCGCAGTTCTGTGTTGACCAACACCCCCACAGCTTACAAAGTCCCCACTTTGGGTGCTAACAAGAGACACTTGTGACAAAACCAATAATGACTAACATAGGAAGACCATTCAAATCCTATGAAAATATTGATTTTTGTCTTCTCACACTCAAATCTCCAGTGCCAGGTAAAATATTACTGTGACTATATAGCAGAAATAATGATATAACTCATTATCTACATAGAAATTCTGAGGTAGATATTATTCTTTATTCTGTTAATAGGCTTTCCACCAGCCAATAAATGATCTCTTAATTTTTAGCAGGGATTTATGATGCTATCTGGATCTATTCTCTGCTTCATTTATTTTCAGTGACTATGCTTTCCTGCCTCTCTTCTGTTTCTTTTAGTTCAAACTGGTCTGGCATTTGCTGAAAGTTATAAAACATTGAACAGTAAGCAGGAAACAAAAACATCAAAATGAACCACATATTATAGAGCATGTTTGTTAATGTAACTTCTTTAAAATATTTATATAATTTACAATAAAAATATAAAATGTTATGTACAACGTTTATTCATTAAGTTAAAACAAGATTATTGAGGTATAATCACAAACAACCTGATTACTATAAGATGTACATAAAAATTTGATGAGAAAAGAGGAAATGCATTTAAGAGAATATTTACTATCATGAATCTACCATCATTGCCAAGATGGTGAATATTTCTTCTGCACTCCAGTGTTTGCTACATGTTATTGCACTCACTCAAATTCACAGCATAAGCTTATGTGTGTCATATAGTTCTGGAAGTTAATAAGGTCACATAAACTATATACTACCAGTTTAATTGTTTTGCATCTTTTATTTCACTTACAGTAATATTCTTCAGATAGCTATGGCATATACTAACAGCTCTGATTTTAAGTATTTATATCTTTACTATTATGTATGTAAACTGCCTCACAGAGGAATAAAATTATTATTTATAACAAGATGTACAAAGCAGATTTCTTAAAGTCACAATTTATAGTTTCTAACATTAAACCTCAGTCAACATCTCTACAGAAAAAAACACTAAGAAAAAGAGTTTTAAGTGTCTCAAAAATAATGGTGAGACAATTTAGTTTGTAGTTAACATTTTTGCTACACCCTCTATTCTATTTTACTGCATAATTATTTTACAACTCTTGCACTTTATTTTAATGCTCCTCATGTTACAAGTTAAGAATTTAAGGTTTTCAAGAAACTGAGACCATCATTTTTGAGCCAATATTATAATACAGCCAATTCTATTGTGGTAATACTTTCATTTTATTGTATGAAGTTTGCTGCTGAGAACTTTCTGTTTGTTACTTGCTTTTGTAGTGCTAACTCTTCTTCACATTCTGTTTATATAGAATATATGTAAAACTCCAACCTTTCCTCTAAGAGTCAGCCATGCTTTCAACTTAAAGGGTATCTTGGCTTGTATAGTCTAAATTAATTAAACAATCTTTCTGCCCACTGGAAGTTGATAATATTGAACTAAAGTATCCCTTCCCTCCACAGGTCTTTATTTCACACCCATGTGCATCTTATAATAAGCACCAAAATAAAAGATGGTCTATCTTTAGGAACCTGTGAGAGGACCAGGGAAAACTATATCTTAATTTTGGTGTTGCCTAGGTTATCTAATTGACATTTACACCTTGTTTCTTTCCTTGGTGATAGGGTGCTTCTTTGGCCTCTGTTGAGCTGTAATAGGCTTTTTTAACTGTATTCAGTGACTCATTTGTTGACTTCATCCATAGTCCTCACGCTTTGAAGCCTGTTTTCTCTCCTTTTGTAGACTATGACATTTATATCAAGAATATTGCATGGATACTCACCTGCCCAAAGCCTTCAGAGATTGGCAAGTTCAGGAATAGGAAGTGGCCAGGGTTAGTGAGCTTCTCACAGTAGGATAAGGAACTCTGAGGCCCCTAACACTTTAGAAGAAGAGAAGAAATGCAGGCCTCTTTCACCCTCTCTCACACTCGTCATGCTACATGGGCATCAGCACTCCGTTCTCTCTCTGCCATGATTGATATGGTGTGTCAGGGATTTTTCTTGAGATAGTCAAGCAGAAAGTGTAATATTGGCATCTGTACCATTGATGCACATTGGGTGTCTATCTTTCATAGCCCAGCAATGTGAACGATGATGATAAATATCCAGCCGATCCCAAGAAACTGAATACATTACCTTTCTGTGCCTGTCTCTTTTCCTTTTTTCATGACAGAAAGACAATGCTGGCTTTCTTTTCTTTCTGTCCTCAACGGCTTTCTACATCATTATCCCAGTTCCAGCTTTTTCTGTAGTAGAAACTAAAGACAGCAGGACTCTAGAGAAAGGAAAGGAAATCTAATTCCATTCAAAGATCAAAATATACTTAAAGTTAAAAAGTACATGGGATGTGTATCAACTTTATACATAATACATGTAACTATGCACAATGTCTGCTCTCAATCAGCAGTGTGATTATGGTGCTTTCAAAATCTCGACAATTCTTAATTATAAAATAAACGTAAGAAGTCTTCATTATTTATTTCAGTTTTGAGGTTACAATATAATTATATAATTCCCCCTTTCCTCTCTTCAAGCTCTTCCATGTATTCCTCCTTGCTGTCTTGCAAATTGATGGCCTCTTTTTCCAATAATTGTTACATGCATGTATGTGTCTATGCATACATACAGATTGCTAAATATAACTTGCCCACTTTCTGAAATGTTACTTGTATGTACATTTTCAGGGCTAAACACTTGATATTGGATATGCAATTAGTGTGCTTTTCCCTGGGGAAAATGATTTCTTCCTTCTCTTATTCCTTATCTGCCTTTATTTCTTCATGAGGATAAGACCTCATGAGCTTTCCGTCATCCACTTTGCTATGTTGATTATTGTTGTCCATGTTCAACTCATGTTTGGACAATTATTTGGTGAGAGTTAATGGGTGTGGTTTCTATTAGTGAGAGATACTGTCTTGTAGTAAAATCCCTTATTCTCTTGTTCTGACAAGCTATCTGTTTTATGATCTGCAATGTTCATTGACCCTTAGGTGAAGGATCTGTCTTATAAATGTATTTATTGTTACTGAGCTCCACAACTCCACCCTATAATTGGTTATAGTTTTCTGTGATGGTCTCTGTTGTCCCTAAGACAAATTTCTTTGATGAATGGTAAACATCACACTTATTTGTAGATATAAGGAATCATTCAGTGACTATGCTGGTTTAATGATGTGGTAGTTGGAGGTTCTTCTCTAAGATTCACAATAGGGCTAGTACTTCTAAGTCATTCATGACATGTAAAACTTTCATCAAGAATACAGCTTTTAAAACAACTGCTGCTACATATGCAGCTGGAGTCATGGGTCTGTCCATGTGTACTCTTTAGATGGTGGTTTAGTCCCTGGGAGCTCTGGTTGGTTGGTATTGTTGTACTGATGGGGTTGTAAACCCCTTTAGCTCCTTCAGTCCTTTCTCTAACTCTTCCCTTGGGGATCCCAGTCTCAGTTCAACGATTGGCTGTAAGTATCCGCCTCTGTATTTGTCATGCTCTGGCATAGCTTCTCAAGAGACAGCTATATCAGGCTCCTGTCAGCATGCATGGCCTTGTTGGTCATCAGTGAGAGGTAAAGCCCTTGGTCTTGTTTATGTAATAGTCACTAATATTACTGTTTAATACATATGTTTATAATTAAAAAATAAATAGAAAGATAAAGTATCTTCCTATTTTATAATAATAAGCCTTCCTATAATAAAACCTATTTTAAAATAGGTTTTAAAGTAGAAGCAGAGATTTGATTCTTAGCAATGTAATGCTTAGTCATAAGTCCTCATTATATCCTAGAAACTATATGTCTTGATAAGCGATATATGTTATTTCATTAAATAAAATTATTCAAAGTCATAGGATTCTTGATTCATCATTTAAAAATTATTTATTTATCTTATGTATGTGACTACAGTTTCACTATCTTCAAACACACCGAAGAGAGCATCTGATCCCATTATAGATGGTTGTGAGTCACCAGGAGTTGCAATCTCTAGAAGAACAGCCAATGCTCTTAATCACTGAGTCATCTCTCTAGGTCCTCTGTTCATCACTTTTACATTGTCTAAGTTAATTTTCTGTATAATTTTGACAACATTTCCAGTAACAAGATGACTCTGTTTCACCCTTGTGCCTTTTTCAAATCCACTTCCCTAGTTTCGTTTTGATATGGATGATGCACATCATAACGTTAAATTTCATGACATATGTGCTGTAGATTCCTAATCAATGAAAAGAAATGATCCAGAGTCAGCACAGTCTGTGAAAGTCCATTACTTAGGCTCAGAATCCAATTGTTATTTCACATCATGATTTCTCAGGGTTTAATTTCTTCATCTTGAAAAGGAAAGGTAAAATACAAAACAAAACCAACAAAAACAAAAGATGAAAGCAGGCGCACACACACACACACACACACACACACATACATATTCACACCCATAGATACACATATACCCCCACACAAGCATATGCCTGCACACAAACACATGCATACATACCCATATACAGATTGCTGCATTCTCTTTGTATGAATTCTGACTGAACCATTCAGTTATTGGTTCTCAAAACCCTTTCTGCATATGTAATCAGAGACATTTAGTTTTGTCTCTTACTTTGCCAATTCAACTGATCGATAGTTGTTAAGAATATCTGTTGCTGAAGCCTGTTTTTGTAAACAGAAACATTTATTTTTAAACAACATTGATTTTTATCTTTCCTTATATGGATGTGTCTGTATGTATGCCTATCCCAGCATATATGGTTCTAATGTAGGGTGCTGGACCTCTTGGAATTACAGACAGGTTTCATCCCAGGGATGCAGAGATGGTTCAAGATATGGAAATCCATCAACATAATCCACTATATAAACAAACTCAATGAAAAACCCACATGATCATGTAATTAGATGCTGAGAAAGCATTTGACACAATTCAATACCGCTTCATGATAGAAAAGATGGAAAAATGAGGAATTCAAGGCCCATAACACAGTAAAAACAATATATACCAAACCAGTAGGCAACGTCAAACTAAATGGAGAGAAACTTGAAACAATCCCACTAAAATCAGGGCCTAGACAAGGCTGCCCACTCTCTCTACCTACTAAATATAGTACTTGAAATCCTAGCCAGAGCAATTAGACAACAAAAAGAGGTCAAAGGAATAAAAATTGGAAAGGAAGAAGTCAAAATATAACTATTTGCAGATGATATGATATGATAGTATACTTAAGTGACCCTAAAAGTTCCACCAGAGAACTCCTAAATCTGAGAAACAACTTCAGCAAAGTATCTGGATATAAAATTAACTCAAACAAATCAGTAGCCTGTTGTGGTTTGCCCTGGAGTTACATGTATTGTGATGCTAATTCCACTGCCCCAAGGACAGCTGCCTAGTCAAGTACTCCGGAATCAGATGACCTCACCAGAACCTTCTCCCCATTGAATTTGTAAAATACAGGTGAGGGGCAGGTACAGGATAGAAGCTGTCTCTTATACACATCTAGATGTGTATAAGAGACAGGGAGAAGAGAGGAGAGGAGAGAAGGAAGGAGAGGGAGGAGAGGAGAGGGGAGGGGAGGGGAGGAGAGGAGAGGAGAGGAGGGGAGAGGAGAGGAGAGGAGGGGAGGAGGGGGGAGGGGAGGGAGGGGAGAAGGAGGGAGGAGAGGACAGGGAGAAAGAGAAGCTATGGCAGGACAGTATGGCAGGTGATGTTAAGATTCCACGCTGTACACCTTTACAGGTTGTTAAAAAATGTTCTTAAGGTATGGATGGTACTGGGCTTTGTATCTGGGCTTAGGTGGGCAATTATATCTTACCAATTGGATCAAAGATTATTGTGTTGCGTGTTCTTTTATGTGACAATTTGAGTATAGCAAAGTGTGTGGTGGCAGGAGACACTGGACAGCCAAGGAGTTGGGAAGTGTTTCCGCCAAGATATCTAGCAGATATCTTGGGACACTGCAGTGTGACCTAGCAGGATAAAAGACAACCAATACCTTTTTAATTTTTTTATATTTTTACAACAACAGTAGCCTTCCTCTACTGAAAGAATAAACAGGCTGAGAAAGAAATTAGGGAAATAATACCCTTTACAACAGTCACAAATAATATAAAATACCTTGGTGTAACTGTAAGCAAGCAAGGGAAAGATCTGTATGACAAGAATTTGAAGTCTCTGAAAAAAGAAATTGAAGATCTCAGAAATGCCTGCTAACAGGAGTCTGATATGGTTGTCTCCTGAGAGGCTCTGGCAAAGCTTTACTGATACAGATGAGGATGCTTGCAGCTAATTGTCAGATTGAGCACAGGAATGCAATGGAGGAGTTAAAGGACTGAAGGAGCTGAAGGGGTTTGAAACCCCATAGGAAGAACAACAGTATCAAACAACCAGACCACCACTCCTCCTGCCCTTCCAGGGACTAAATCACCAACCAATGAGTACACATGGAAGGACCCATTGCTCCAACTGCATATGTAATGGAGGATATCAGTCTTGCATCAATAGGAGATGCTCTTGGTCTTCTGAAGGCTTGTTCCCCAGTATAGGGGAATGCCAGGGCATTGATGTGGGAGTGGGTGGGTGGGAGAGGGAGCATCTTCATGGAACAGGTGGAAGGGGATGGGGAATGGGAGAGTGGGGAAAGTAAATACATAAAATATCTAGTAAAAATATTTAACATGGGTGCTGGGAACCAAACTCAAATCCTCAGCAAGAGTAAAAAGTGGTCTTCACCTTTAAGTCATTTCTCTAGCCTCTGGCTGTATACCTGAAACTATACTAACATGGATATTCAAGAAAAGACTAAAATAAAACCAAGGTCTCAGAGAAACTTTTAGACCAAAATGATCAATAGTAATGTAAAACTGAAATAATCATTCTAAGGTTAATTTCTCTTCTTCACTGTGAGAATTTGAAACAAAATTTAAATTATATCTATCATATTTGTTAACAGAAAATTTGTAATACAATTAAACATTTCTACTAATATATTATTTCAAAGTTCCTCCTTAGTATTTTAGGTAAGTTAAGATGGGTAACACAGGGCATGATGTCATGTACTGTATTGTAAAAAAAGATAGTATGTAGGCATTATTTTTTGCTAAAGTCTCAAATTGAATGTCATGTCAAATACATTATTTTTGCTTGATTTCATAATTTACTTGGTGGCATTGATGGCAATTAGCTAAGAAATTATTTTTAAAGTTATTAAATTTATGACATTAAAATAATTTGCCTTAAAAATTGTTTTTCCTGAAGCCAAATATAAAACCATACAAATTAATTTGTTGATCAGAGTTCATGGCTCTGTAAGGAAATGCATATCACAGTTGGCTGGGATGAACTAATTCAACAATTTTCTATTCATGTACTTTGCATTTTTGTACAATAGAGAAACTAGGAGAAGGTAACTAAAACACACATAGCAATTATATATTTTGCACAGTTGTATAAAGGAAAATATATTAAATGGAAAAGTAAATAGATATGGTAAAATATTTTGACTTCATGAGTTCTGTATAAAGAACTGTTTATTGTTATTCATTACTTGATTATAATTATATAAAAAAAACAATAATACTGACTTGAACCAAAGACACGTAATCTATAAGAATTTAACACTGTCTATTTTGCTAGAAATTGTAATTTTTATTAAGATACCAAAATATTTCCAAAATATCTTCAAGTGCTTTTAATTTTTTATAGTTTTTATGGAAAAACTAGAAACCTAAGCTGTTTGATGTCAACATGGTTTTAATTCTGTCAACAAATTACCTTGTTCATAGAAAAAAACTGAACAACTTTCTCCTGAATTTGCTTGGTCTTTACTCCATAAATGATGGGGTTGAGGGAGGGTGGTAGAACCACATAGAGGTTAGCAAGGAGGATGTGAACATGCAATGGTATGCTGTCACCTCCAAACCAGTGAGCGAGGGAAGAAAAGAAAACTGGGGTATAAAACAACAGGATGACACAGACATGAGAGCCACATGTACTCAGAGCCTTCAGTCTGGCATCTTGGGAAGGTATTTTATACACAGAACAAAGTATGAGAGCATATGAGACAATAATAAGTACTACATCTAGACATATAGAAAATAGAGCTACCACCAAACCATAGTAAATATTGACTTTGATGCTGTCACAGGCCAACCTGGCAATGCCCATGTGTTCACAGTATGAGTGATGAATGATGTTCCTCCCACAATAGGTGAGTCTATAAACAAGAAAGATCAGGGGGAAGCAGATGAAGAAACTTCTCGTTACTGATGCAATGCCCATTTTGATGATGACAGATGGGGTTAGAATGTTGGTGTATCTTAGTGGATAGCAGATGGCCACATAACGATCAAATGCCATGGAGAGCAGAATACCAGACTCTGTCACAAAGATGAAGTGGAGAAAAAACATCTGAGACACACAGCTAGCGAAAGAAATGCCTCCAGCTTGGAACCAGAAGATTGCTAATACCTTTGGAATAGTCACTGTGGATAAGAAGATATCGGCCAGAGCCAACATAGATAGGAAAAAGTACATGGGTTCATGAAGACTACGCTCAGTGGAGATCAGCAATATTAGGAATGTATTGCCTACAACAGCTACAATGTACATACAAAAGATAGGGATGGAGAGCCAAATGTGTACATCTTCTAGTCCTGGGATGCCAGTCATGGTATACCAGATGTCTCTGAGATTGGTGTGATTTAAAGATGTTGAAGATGTCATCTTTTACTCTCTTTTCTGACACTGGGAATGGTGATGGGAAAAAAATCATGAATCATGGTTATCTTTGACTTAATTTCTTGAGAAATTAATTCAGAAATGACTAGAGAAAGAATTATGCAAAGAGTAAAATAATAAAATAGGCAATGATGTTTCAATCAATCATAATATATAGATAATAAAGCAGGGATATTTTATGAACAGGAAAATAAACCCAAATTTTATAACATTTGTATTAATGGCAATGGAGAAAAGTGTAAAAATTGCACAAAACATAAATTTGTTTGATATGGATTCTAGAAACTGTTCTCAAACTACTATGTTAGCATCAAAATGCAAGTCTGTGAAACACTTTTGCCTGACTGATGTTTTCTTTTTTTTTTTTTATTAACTTGAGTATTTCTTATATACATTTCGAGTGTTATTCCCTTTCCCGGTTTCCGGCAAACATCCCCCTCCCCCTCCCCTTTCTTATGGGTGTTCCCCTTCCCACCCTCCCCCCATTGCCGCTCTCCCCTCAACAGTCTAGTTCACTGAGGGTTCAGTCTTATGACTGATGTTTTCTAATGTTTATCACATGTCTCTTTTCTGGAATTTTTAAGATGTAGTCAGGATAGCATTGTGGTCTTTTTGAAGATGAACTTGACACTGCTGCCTTAGACCATGTGGCCATCCTGACAGGCTAAATTATAATCTTTAGGGTGGGAATATTATTGAGTTAATGACTACCAACCTCCCATACTTTAATGTACAACATGTCATCGAAGAGTTTGATACTTTTATTCTTTTATCAACTTGTATCCAAGACTTTAGGTAGTCCTTACTGTGTAAAATGCCACATTAGCTTAGCACTTTAATTTCACAACTATGCTTTTGTATTTCATGATTGCAATCTGTATTTGTTTCTGCTAAACAGCCATTAACCATATTCTACCTCAGCATACGTTGGCTTTCTTCCTTTCTAATTTCATACTTGTATCATATATTCCACATTCCCTGTTTTTCAAACCTTTTATGTACATTATATTATGGGTTCTTATTTTATTGTTGATATAATAATTTTACTTGATGACACAATGTTTCCTTGATATATTATTATCAATATCATTAGACAATGTCATCATTATTGTTGTATTACATAACAGTTGAAATAAAAATTATATTAAGTCACCATGAGAAAAATTCAAAGGAATTAATGAAAGACAAGTCATTTTGTGTTAACAAGTGTTGGCAACATAAGACTGTAAGCAGCAGAAAGTTACCAGACAGATACCTGTAAAAAGGATCATCACTCAAGTATAGCAAAATATAACTGAGGTAGTAAATGAATATTAGGAAATTAGTTTTCTTAGTTAAGGCCCGAGATATTCATGAATCGAAGGAATAATACAATTAGACAGCTATAGAATTAAAATTCTATCATGATAAAAGAAATTCAATGAAAGTGGTTTTTGTACTTCTATTGAGAGAAAAAAATTCAGAAAATTACAAAGGACCATATGGAAGATTTTCGAAAATTTTATATTTGATCCAGATCTATTAATAAAACAGAAAAAAACTTACTAAATTAAAAATGTTTTTAAAAAATAGAGTTTCAAAAAGGTAAAACTGATTTTAAAAAGTGTTGTGCAGCACAAATGCCTGTCAATAACTATCTATTAGTTATAAAAAATCTAGAAGACATGATAAGAAGGATGTCTTTTCTGAGGCTATTTCTTGTTTTATGCCCAAACTGCCTTGAATCAATCTTTTCTTAGCTTTCCAAATACTAATATTACAGGAGTTTGCATGCATTCATAAGTACCTAAATGCTCTTTTATTTTAGTAGAACTAAGAACATTTCATCAAGAGAGATTATACAAGTTCATCTACGAGCCAGCAGATTTCTCACGTGTAGAGTTGTTCCCTTTAGGATCCAGGAACTATTCAGGATAAAGACAATGGGTCTCATCACAGGAGAAGCACAGCTATTTTGCAGTTAGAGGCTATACTGGGTGGCAAATGGTTCTGCAAGATGGGAACAACACACATGAAAAAGCAAGTTTGGTTAGAAGACACTCTTGCCTTACTGTTTGATAGTATTAACTGTATATAATTCCAGGTCTTGATCTTTCCAATCTGCTCCTTTTTAAAATTTTTATTTATTTATTTTATTTTTGATCGACAGACAAGCTTCTGCAATCATACCTTAATGGCTTGTGCCTACCTTTAAAATTTATACTCAAAGTATTGCATTTCTAAATGTATATTCATATTAGAATATATCTCCAGGGGACACACAGCAGTTATCATAGAGAATGGCTTGGATATCCAGTGGTTATGAAGTAGAGATTGCATGGTACTCACACTATTTATTTAGACTCTGTTTTACATCCCATTCATTAAACCCTGACCTGGCAGTCACCAATACACTGCAATGCACATCATTTCTCATTTCTCCCTAAGAATCAATGCTTACCTTAATCAAGAAAATAGTCCACAAAAGGCTTTGGGTTCTACTTATTCTGCAACTAATCAGGAGAAGCCATAAAGCACCATTAACAAATCTGTATTATGCTGTAAATCCTCTTGTGTGTGGATTTCTTACTTAAATATGGATAAATTTAACTTTTTCATCCTCTTCCTAATTATGTCACTTCAAAGCACGTGTCTCTGTTTTATATCTCATTCTACCTTGCAACTCACATCAAAACTATGTTATCTCCAAAAACTTATAATACAAGCACAAAAAATGTAAAGTGGAGAGCCAAATAATTAAAATGTACCATGAGAAATTCTTGCAATGCCAGCCCTTTCTTTGCTGAAACTCGAGTTTCCTCACCAACCACACCAAGGTCCCTTAGGTGTTTTTCTTTTATTTCTGTCTTAAACTAGCAAGGCAAGCTCCAATTGCTCTTAATTTTAAGGGCTTTTTAAATGAGACAACTTAAAGTAATAAAGTAAAGCTTTCAGAAAAATGGGGTACAGGAGTTGGAATCTAAAACTGTACTCTTCCTAACATGAATACCTTATCCAGCAATTGAGTAGTGATGGAAAGTGTACACCATTCACATTCTTAGATAATTATCCCTAAACAAAACCATCAGTTTGAAATGGTATTAAACATTTTCAATGATGCTTTGATAGAATCAAAGCATATTATCTTATCTCTGTTAAATTATACCCATTGATATTATATATAACTTCAACAGTCAAAGATAGACTTCTCTCCCCACCTTGGATCATTAGAACAGCTCTCATGGTCAAGTGTAATATTATGAAAAGGCCTGAGGTGACAGACCCATGGTATCTCTAATATGAACTAGGATGTTCTTAATCTGTGACTAATACTCAGAATATATCCTATGAAGGCAGCAACCATCAACTCTCCAATATGGAATCCTGTAAACTGCTACCTCCCCTACGCTGCAAGGCTGGACTCTGTGGGATAGGTTGTATTTCCTTAATCTAGGTACCCGGAACTCACCCTGGGACTGGCCATATAGCTTTTACACTGCCAAGGGATTCAAGACTCAGTGGAGTTGAGGAAAAACAAGAAAGTCCAAATGATACTTTAATTAAAGCAAAACAATCAAGCAATTGAACAAACTAATCGAAAACCAAAGACAGATTGAGTGTTTAGTGTGAGAATGACCTCGTTCTGAGGCAACACGTTGGAAAGACTCATAAAAACTCTATCAAAGGCAAAACTTCTCTGACAGAATAGGAAACAGCCAGATAATGTGCTGCCATTTATAAAATGCATGACTTTTGTAAGAATGTGACTGTTTTGTAGTATTAGAAATCTACAACTTAATAATTTGCAAGGTTCTGAAACAATTCATAACTCATTGAGGTGAAAATAATGTGTAATCATCATCTGTGTAATCATCATCTGTTCCCATTGTGGTGCTAGGATCAATCTAAGAGCTTAGTGCAGACCAGGCAAGTGCTGTGCTACCAAGACCATACATAGTCATCATCTAAGAATTTTAAATATTCTTTCTGTATCAAATTGAGTGAAATATATTTATATATAAGCATATTTTATCCATTAGCCTGTCCATAGATTAGTATAAGAACATCAATATGTAGGGAAAACAATCTCCTCTACAATATGAATGGTCTTAGCATGTCTTAGTTTAAAACCTATTTCCATGTATCAGTTATTTAAGTCCATACAAATATCGAGTGTCATTTTCTACCCCTAGATTAGGTAATTGCACAAAATTCAGAGTCACATAATTTACCTGCACAAATAGCATGTAAACAAATTTAAAACTATGCAGACCACTGAATATTATTTGTGCAAGGAAAAACTGGTATCTTAAAATTTAGGGTGATCAATAATATAGAAACTAGTTCTTTTGTATAGTAAAAGCCACTCATTAGAAACTTGGAAGTGTTCAGTATATTATTTCCTACATGTGAAACCTATTCAATATTATAATATGGCTTACCTTTGATGAATTTTACTTATGCTAGATAATAAAGAGACAAGAGTGCATCATGAGTGCTCCAGAGCTGTGGGTTTATGAAAAGGGCCTGGTTTTTACAGGGATCTGTGGGG
Organism: Rattus rattus; assembly: GCF_011064425.1. Lineage (NCBI taxonomy): Eukaryota > Metazoa > Chordata > Mammalia > Rodentia > Muridae > Rattus > Rattus rattus. Next base: position 102,056,863 of record NC_046155.1, read on the forward strand.
ATGCGTAAGCAAGATTGTAAGGATTAACAACTTGCCACTGAGTTTTGATGTGTAGAAATGCTTGGATGCTTCCTATTTTAAATTATTAGCTTTTCTAATTAATGTCAACAATAAAAGAAAATGGCAAACAATTACACTTTAGAAAAAAAAGTATATCTTCAATTTATATATTCCAAACACAATGAAAAAGAGAGTATACCAAAGCCTCTTGACTGTAATTTTTTAAATCCAAAATCCAAAGAAATTTCGGTGCCTAACATGACCACCACTGACTAATGCAAATAAAATGTTAAAATTAGTTGAAATTAACTTCTGTAATTCAAAAAGTATTCAATTAGAAACCTTCTCATAAGGATGATTTTTTAAAAATCCATTTTGGTTTCTAAATTGTAGAAGAATGCACTAACTAAAGGCAGCTTGCAAATTAGCAGATCTCTAAGTGCTCAGATTCATGACCCACAACTTCTGTACTAATTATAGCAAGTGCCCAGAAACAGTTGTGTTCTGTGTGCCCAGATAAACAATTTACTGTGCTTAGAAATCTAAGAAATATATTTTGATTTTTGTTAATTTGTAAAGGGAATAGACACATAAATAGGAATATTTGTTTGAGAAATTTTAACCATAGAAAGAACAATGCTGAGATCAGTTCCTCATTGTTTGGTGGCTTTTGTACGGCACTGCTCCACACATCCCTTCAGTTACAGTTATGACAACTCAGCTACGTCTTTCTCCAGTATCACACAGGGTCCTTACGCAGCTATCTCTTCCTGTTGCTCCTAATTCTTCCCCTAGTTCTTTGTGATACCTGCATGGGATTTGCCTTCCGAAATTTAAACTATTCTACCAAGGCCATGGATGATGAAGAACCCCATCAGCTGATGGTGTCAGGGCAAGGGTAATAGTGCCTCATTTACGACTAAAATCCAAAGCAGGCTCTATCTTATTTCATTTTTCCTTTCCTTAAAGTAAAATGATAAATGTAATGATAAATTATAAAAGGAGTTCTAACAACAGAATGAGAAACCACTGAAACATTATGAAAAAAATGATGCATAATGTTTCAAACCACAGATAATATATAAATACTTTTGCTTTGTTAATCTTTATACATGTTCTTTATAATGAATCTATGTATATGTAGAACCCATAGGTTTTCTGCTAAATTTTAAAATGATGAATTTTAAAATTCTTTCACAATTTCACACATTCTGACCATATTCATTCCTCTAACTCAACTTTTCTGAGATCATTTCCACATTCTCTCTCTCTCTCTCTCTCTCTCTCTCTCTCTCTCTCTCTCTCTCTCTCATTTTGTCTCTCTGCATGTCTCTTTCTCTCTCTGCCTATCTCATAAAACAGATAACCATAGAGTCTATTTGGTATTGACCAACTAC